>NC_136264.1:216316224-216353381 GCF_964187855.1 Myxine glutinosa | reverse complement strand
TTATCGGATTATCCTCCCCCATCCAAAACCTTGATCTTTTCTACCCCCGCTAATTTCGGTCCCCTTGTGTTTTATACCTCTCCCCCCCCCCCCTCCCCTTCCCACGCCTCCTGCCCCCAAGCCCTCTCCCTCCCACACTTCTCCCTGCTCTCAAATGTTGTGGTTGTGTGCTTCCCCTTCTCTCCCCATCTTGTCTTCCGCTCCCTCTTTTTGTATATTTTGTTTGGTTGATTTGTTTGTGAAATAAATGTTAGCTCTTTCACGAGCCTCGATTCAGTATACAAAAAAAAAAAAAAAGAAAAAAAAAAGAAAAAGTCTTTCATACCTGTAAAAAAAATCGTGTTAATTCGTGTCGTGTCTTTTGAGGCCTTGTACCGTGTCCTACCTTGAGGCTTCGTTTTTCTCTCAGCGGTCCGTCGATTGTGCTCCAATAACTTTCGTTGTCTGTTTTTCCCAGTCTTTTCACCCATAGCCTACGTCCTTGTTTAAAATCTCAACTAAAAAAACAACAAAAAAACCAAAAAAAAACATTTCCTTCTCTGTTCTTATTCATTGTTCTTACTTGTTTATTCGTTGTTCTTATTCGTTCGTTCGTTCTTCGACAACGTGTTTCACCCCTATTTCCCCAGATAGTTCTCACTTTAGAGGCCATTTTTCCCCACAAGCGGGGGTTGGCCTTTTTCGGGCACCGTGGTTGTTGTTGTTTTTTGGTCCCCTTTTTGAAGCAATGTTTTACGGCCGGATGCCCTTCCTGCCGCCAACCCTTTTTGTCGCCTTTTACGACAAACAGGGAATTACCAGTGAACTGGTACTCAATTTGCCGACCTCGGAAGGATGACAGGCTGAGTCAACCCCCCTGGCATTAATTCAGCGATCGACCGGGATTCAAACCCAGGATCCTAGGATCCTAAGCTGGCACCCTAGCCCGCTAAGCCAACGCCAGGCTAAGCCAGGCGAAGCTAACGCCAGGCTAAGCCAACGCCAGGCTAAGCCAACGCCAGGCTAAGCCAACGCCAGGCTAAGCCAAACGCCAGGCTAAGCCAACGCCAGGAGGCTCACTGTTAAACTTTAAAATGTTTAAACTTTCCCCTGAAGTACTGTATTCTGTCGTATATTATAACACGTTGTTTTCTTCTTCTTTAAAAGGATGCTTTCGACTTGCTCACCAAATCCATTCATTCAAAAAACAAAATTCCATTTCTTACAGTGCCTCTTTCATACATTCCCTAAACTCACCTGCACTCCACCCCCCCCCCCCCCCCCAGCGTCTTAAACTTATTTTTGACTCGAAGGTCACACAATCCTCATTTTGCAATAAATGTTCGTTTCCCATTAATCGTACACTTTCCAAAATCCAATTTCACCCCTCCCTCCAAATCTTCCGCATCACCCCTCCCCTCCAAATCTTCCCCATCACCCTCCCCTCCAAATCTTCCCCATCACCCCTCCCCTCCAAATCTTCCCCATCACCCATCCCTTTCAAATCTCCCCCCTTGCCCCTTCCCTCCTAAACTCCCTCCACACCCTTCCCCTCCTAGACTTCCCCTTGCCCCTCCCTCTTAGACTTCCCCCCTCACTCCTCCCCTCCAAATCTTCCCCATCACCCATCCCTTTCAAATCCCTCCCCTTGTCCCTTCCCTCCTAAACTCCCCCCTAACGCCTCCCCTCATAAACTCCCCCCTCGCCCCTCCCCTTCAAATCTCCCCACCCTCATTTCTTCTCCATTTCCCCCCTCTTACCCCTCTTCCTCAAAGCGTCCTCCTCGCTTCTTCCCCCTTCCAACTCTCACCTCCATCTCCCCCAACCTTCTGCCGCGCTCTTCCCCCTCCTCAAATAACACCTCACTGTGCCTGACCCAATCACCATCAAACCTTTTGTCGGCCCCATCCGTCCCTTTCTCCGAGCTATTCTGAAATCACTGACACACCTTCAACAGCTCTCCCTACCTCTTCCTCCTCTTCCACATCTTACCCTACCCCTCCCCCCCCCCCCCCCGTTCTGTATCCGATGCTCCCCCTTCCTCTTCATTAACGGTATGGACCTCAACATCCGGGGCCTTCGTTCAAACTTAACTGATCTCTCTATACAGGTTGCTTCTGACAAACCAAGCGTGATTTTTTTTTTTTTTGGTATACATAATCGAGGCTCGTGAAAGAGCTAACATTTATCACACAAACAAATCAAACAGACAAAGAACCAAAGTATATAAAAAGGGGAGCGGTAGACAAGATGGGGAGAGAGGGAAAGCACATAAACACAACATTTGTGAGGGACACCGGGAATGTGTGGGAGGGAGGGGCTTGGGGGGAGGCGGCGTGGGAAGGGGGGGGGGGGGGTGGGAGAAGTATAAACACAAGGACACCAAGGACTTCCAGGAAATAAGTTGTTATTTCAAAAAAGAGGACTTGGGGTGAAATTAGCAGGGGTAGAGAAGATCAAGGTTTTGGGTGGGGAAAAATAAGAGATGGTGGTGAACAGCTGTTTTAAAGACCTGGAGGGAGGAGTGGGATTGAAGGGAGTGGGGGAGTTTGTTCCAGAGGCAGGAGAAAAGAGGAATGAAAGAGTGAAGGTGAGAAGAGAGTCTTGATTTTGGCAGTTTAACCATAAGAGGGTTGCAGGCAGATCTTGTGCGACCTTTAGGAATATTTGGGGGACAGAGCCCAGAGAGAGCTGGAGGAACAAGGCCGGAGAGGAGTCGGTAGAAGACAGAAAGACCACCAACCTGCCTGCGGTGAGTAAGTGAAAGGCCCAAGGCCACCCCTGAAACTACCTCCACGTGTTCCTTCTCTGTAGCTTCCTCGACGCCCATGGCCTGCCTTCTCTACTGTTATGGTCCGACCATCCAAATCCTGGCCATTCAAATCCTTTTCTGCATCTTTGGCGTCCTTTGTGTTTTCAAACGTGACAAAGCCAAACCCCCTCGACTTTTGCGTCTCCCTGTCTTTTATCAGCAGCACTTCCAAGAGTGGTACATCTTCACTTGTGTCAAAGTTCAGTCCACCTACAAAGAGCTTGCCAACATTGCCTCCATCCCTGACTTGTGTGTGCTGACACTTCGTTTCAGGGTACTCGACAAGAAGTGACTGTGCAAAGCGTGACGTGAGTACCTTCTCCTTCTCTTCAGAGCGCTGACTACCCTCAGCACGAGTCGCGGCACAGGATGGAAAGATACCCGGAATCTCCTGCTATAACTGTGCGGTGTTATTTTCCATACTAGGCTTTTCAACAAACATCGGATTACCAGAAACTCGACCACCGGCCAAATCATTCCCGATAATAAAAGAGAATCGCTCTACAGGAAGAGTGGCTTGTAAACCTACGGTGACCGGTCCTGACACCAAATCAGACTTCAAATGGATGACATGAAGTGGAGCTTTAACATAGCCACCAACCCCCTGTAAAAGCACACTAACACCAGTTGCCGTCTTCTCTGACAATGGCAAAATGCCCTCAAGCATCAAAGATTGATGTGCTCCTGTGTCCCTCTATACCCTAACAGGTCTCTGGTTCGTTAAGTCTCCATCCAGTGACACAAACCCCTCTGAAATAAAAGGTTTGTAACCCTCTTGAACAAGGTCGTTCTGTGATGCCATAACTTTGGCATGGGAATCTTCACAAGGCACTGTCCTCCAAGGCCGATTTCTCGCATTGGCCAATGCATTCAGAGTTGTACTAGTCTGACTCTGCTCCTGATTTTTCCTTTTCAAGGCATAACATTGGGACATCAAATGCCCAGGTTTCTTGCAAAAAGCGCTAGTAGGCCCGGAGGAAAAACTCGTGGTCTACCTCAGGCCCCCCGGAAGATAAGTCTGTCTTGGAACTGTCGTCTTCTGATCCCCTAAAGTCACGGTATCAGATTTGTCCTCATAGTCATCTCTAGGCCGCCTCCATGAATATTTGTTCTCCGCACCGGATTTACCATAACTCCCCTGGCTAACTCTAGGCGGGAAGTTAGGTTTGTGGAACCCCATCCTGTGTGTCAAGGCATAGTCATCTGCCACGGTTGCTGCCTCATACAACTCTGGTACTTTCTTTTCATCCAGATGTACTTTAATGTCCGCGTGGACACACTGTTTGAATTCCTCCACCAAGATCAATTGTCGCAACAGTTTGAAGTATTTCCCAATCCCCTTCGAATCACACCACCGATCAAACATGGTTTCCTTCATTCTGGCAAACTCCACATGGGTCTCACTCTCCCTCTTCCTGGCATTCCGGAATTTTTGCCGGTAAGCTTCAGGGACCAATTCATAGGCTTTGAGAATGGTTTTCTTCACTATCTCATAATCTGCACATTGGTCAATCGGTAAAGCCGAATAGATATCTTGAGCTTTACCCACCAAAACACTTTGCACTAACATAGTCCAGGACCCCACAGGCCATTTTAGCATTTGAGCCACTTTCTCAAAGTGTAAAAAAAACTTGGCGACCTCCTTTTCATTGAAGGGTGGAACCAGCCTCACATGCCTACCAACATCTCAAGTGTTCTGACTAGTTGTCGAACTAGCCGGCATGGATACGACTTCTCTCCGTTCTCCCATTAATTCCAGCTCCTTGAGTTTAAGCTCCTTCTGATACTCCATGTCACGTTCCTTTAACTCCCTTTCGGCTCTCCTTTCCTCTGCTCTTCTTTCTTCTTCAGCTCTCCTTTCCTCTGCTCTTCTCTCCTCGAGTTCTCATTCCTGTTCTACTCTTCTTTCCTCGAGTTCCCTTTCAGCTCTCCTCTCCTCTGCTCTTCTTTCCTCGGCTTTCCATTCCAACTCTTTTAACCCTTCCTGGCTCTGCAGTTGCATCTCCATTTTCCGGAGCTCCCCATTTTCTTTTTCTTCAGGTAACCAATCCAAGGCTACCTCTGTCCATGTTCCTTGTCCCACCGGAGATTCTACCACCAATGTCTGCATCTCTGCTTTCTTCATATGAGCTCGGACCTCCAAGTTAAAATGTTTGGCCAATATCAAGAGTTCCGATCTTTTTAACGCTTGGAACTGTGCCTCATTAGGGGACGCCGCAAACCTTTCTGCGTCAAACACCATGGTGACTATTAGTTAACACCTGTTAACCTTCACACAAAAATTTCCCCAATTATTTTTTTTTGAAAAATTTGGGAATGTCAGAAAAATTCGAAATTTGGGAATTCTATCCCGGCCGGGCCCCCAATGTCTGTTCCGTGCTCCTCCCCAACCCCCTGGTCACGGTGTACCTCTGAGCCCCGAGAGGAGTCACGGCAGAAAAATGTGTTATTCTGTATGTCAACGATCAATGGTGAAGCCACACCAATTGTTACCAACAAACAAATATTGTATTAAGATCACACAAGAATAGCAGTACAACAATAATGGTAGTCAAAAGTACAATCAACATATCCTATGATGGTACCATCAGTTTCGTAATATATAACTCACTGTGCTCCAAGTGAGTGAAACAAGAACATTCCCAATGTCTCTTTCCCGGCTTCAAACCAAAGTTGATTCCGGTTTCAAGCCAAAGTCGATCCGCTCCAGCGATCGTCAGAACGATGTCTAATCGAGACCAGAATCCCGTTCGGATAACAGTCACAGTCATGTGGCCAAAGCTGCACAAAGGCGCCCTCCAGGCGACTGGGAAATCCAAAGGCGCCCTCCAGGCGACTGGGAAATCACACCCTCGGGTATGGACGTTTCATGGCTCACAGTCGGCGAACCGCAAATTAACCTTGAAAATCCACGTTGCACACACACACACACCAGATAAACGTCTGAATGCGGTGAAAACGGCTGAAGCGAAGCAAAGACCTTGCGCGATGCGCAAAGCGCGCGAGTCAAAATGGCCGACGGCCCGTTCTCGAGGCGTAACGGCCCGACGATGATTCTCCTCGGAATCCACCGCCAAAAACCTGACACGCAGGTTGATCTGTCACAGCGATAACAACTCTGTCGCAAGAATCCCTTTCCCGGAAAACCCGAAGTTCGCGAGTGACCTCCATTCGTCAACGTTTGCTCCAGAACTCGAAGCAGCTCGGCTTTCTTGTCGAACTCACTCGCTCCGCCTTCTTTTTCTCCTCCTCCTCTTCTTCGTCGTTTGGTTCCGGTTTCATTTAAAACATTAACTTTTTACCTTTTGAAAATAGCAATATCTATTTCCCTTAAACGACAACAATAATAGTACATGGAATCAAAAATGTTTGCAGTGGATGAAAACCACAACAACGGAAGTGATGAGTCCGTAACAATATATATATATACATATATATATAAATACAGACTTGGCATTTAATATGGAATATTTTTTTTTCTCGACTTGGGTTTACTTTCTTAACTCAGTATATCAATCTGGTGAGTTTCTTTTACACTTTGGTGATTTATTTGTTAAAAGAACCATGTCACTGATTGTCTTTCGCAGCAAGAAGTCAACAACAGGATTATATCACAGGTGGCGTGGCAAAATGTACGAACAGGTGCATTTGATGATTGGCTGCACAGTCGGGTATACAAGGGTTGTTGCGTTCTGTATTAGTGGAAAACAACTGCTGCACGTCTCCAAAAGTTATTGCCGCTTCCTCTGGAGATGGTCCGTCAACTCGACAATGCTGTTTGTCATGGAGTGGTGGCTTTACGAAATTACGGCATGAAACAGCGTGCTATTGCTCGCCAGTATGGCATCACTCAAGGTCAGGTGTCAAAGATCCTGAAACGAAATTCTCAGAGGGGTGTCCCTACTCCAATACCGAGGCCAGGACGTCCCCGCAGAACCACAAGGAGGGATGATCGCCAGCTGCACCGGGTAGTCCGCAATGGCCGTACCAAGTTAGCTAATCGGCTTAAGGCTGAGTGGCAGCAACTGACAAATGTGCCTGTATCCAGAAGGCTAGTCAACCAACGACTGGTTCAAGCAGGCTATCGTGCCAGGCATCCCCTGAGAAAGCCACGCCTGACCAGACAACACCGCCAGCGCCGATTGCAGTGGGCAAGAGAGCACCATCAATGGCAGCCAGGACACTGGAATCACGTGAACTTCAGTGACGAGTCTAGATTTCTGGTCTATCGTCAAGATGGCAGCGTCCGAGTACGCAGACAAGTGCATGAAGCCTACAACGAAGATTGTATAGTGCCAAGAGTCCAAGCTGGAGGTGGTGGGGTGACCGTTTGGGCTGCTTTTCATGCAGAGGGCAAAACTGACCTGGTTGTTCTGAATGGAAACCTGAACCAGTTCAAGTACAGGGCCATTCTGGAAGAAACATTGCTTCCATTTGCTCGTGCAGCCTTTCGAGGAAACTTTGTCTTCCAAGATGACAATGCACGGCCTCATCGTGCTCGCATGATCCAACACTTTCTTGCTGACCGTGGTGTAGAGCATATGGAGTGGCCTGCCATGTCCCCGGATATGAATCCGATAGAGAACTTGTGGGCAGAATTAACGCGTCAAATCGACCACTTGGACCAGCAGCCGACCTCTGTGCGTGAATTGCAGCAGGCTATTGTCACTGCATGGCAAGCGATTCCTGTCCAAACCTTGGCAAATCTTGTGAACAGCATGCCTCAATGTGTACGTGCTCTCCTGAATGCTCGTGGGGGTTACACGAAGTACTGAACTGTAATTGTACTGTCCGTAATCCCAGTCGTAATTTAACTTTTGTTTTTGTTAAAAAAATTTTGGCTAATGTGCAAAATAAAGAGATACTTCTGGAAAACGTACAGAAGTTTAACACAGTACTGTCCATGAATTGAGTTCGATATCAGTTTACATCACTTTCAAGGATCAATTTATTTGTTTTGAAATGTCAAATGTAGTTTTTGTTTCTTTTAAAGGTCATAACATTAACAAAATCTAGAATAATTTCAACATAATTCCAATGAACTTTTGGTTCGAAGACATCTTGAAAAGTAAGTTCACCCCCACAAAAAAAAAATTCCATATTAAATGCCAAGTCCGTATATATATATATACATATACATATATATATATATATATATATATATATATATATATATATATATATATATATATATATATATACACATACATACACACACACACACACACACACACACACACACACACACACACACACACACACACACACACACACATATTGTCGTGTGGTTTGGCTCAGTTAACACCGAGCGTCACCACGGATGAATCGAGCTTTAATGGCGGCGTTTATTCAATCTAATGGCGGTTCGATACACGGGCCGGGGGATTGGGGGGAAATGCCGCGGCTTACCTTTTCGGCCCTGACGGTGTCTTCTCCCTGCAAATGATTAACTCAACCGAAACGGAATTAAAGTTGGTTGGGAAAATAATACAAGGGTCTATTTAATAAATATTGGGACAAGGAAACGCGATGATCAAAACTAAACAATATTCCTAAATCGGGATCCCGCACACCTCACTTCACATACAGAACAATGGGAGGATAAATAAAAGAAACGTTGTGTGCACATTTGTGTCGGGCTCATCTCAGTCTGTATGTCGGGTCGGTCCGTTCACTCTCCGTCCGGGGCGGCTCTGATCGGCGTGAACCACTCGGCCCCGTTTGCTGGCGCGAACACCGGCCTCCTGTACAGTCCGTCCCACACCACACAGCACATCACTTGCACGCAGGCACCAGGGCGAGGAAGACCGTCGGCACCCACCGTCTTTCCAACGTTCACCAAGCGGTACAGGTCCAACACAAAGGGACAGTCAAGGGAAGGCAAGAGGCAAAGGGAAGAGAGGAAAATGCCGGCAAGCGAGCGGTTTTACTGGCTGTCCTCTGATGGCAGTCCTCCCTTCCCCTCCAACCAGTACGTCGCTTACTTGTCGACTTTTGCGCCCTTTTACGTCACCGGCGCTTGCCCTTCAACCAGTGCGTAGCATGTTGGTCGTTCGTTCGCGCCTTCCACACTGATTGGCCGTGGTCTCATTGGTTGGTGGCCAATCAGTGTGTCGCTCCTTTACCTTTCTCACAATCACGGAGAAGCTCTCTGCCCTTCCTTTGACCAATCGCACGTCCTCCCCACTCTGCCAATCGGTGTGGTGTTTGTTGCTCGCCCCTCCCCTGGCCAATCACTCGTTCTCCTGGGTGTGGCTCCCAGCCTGCCTGGTCAATGTGTGAAAGCCATGGTGTACCACTGCGCGGCTGCTGCCTGCTTGTCTTTCCGGTCAGTTTTTATGGTCAGTCATTGTAAGGGGGGGATTTAATTAATGTGTGCACCAAGGGCCTATCTAAGTGTCTACAAGAGTGCGTTGCCATACGGGACAAAGGAATGATCACCAGGTCTGACACACAGGGGAATTATCTTAGTCCCTACAACTATTTAACACACGAACATCCTTGCATGATCACAGGTATACTCTTAATCCGACAAACCGGGCTAAACACAGAAATTACAGGTGAGGTTCCCTATCACGACAGGCAGACACCTACCTATGCAGATCTACCTAAATCTCGATATTCCCCGACCCCAAAATTCATAACAATATATATCTGCACTGAACCCAGTGTGTACCCCGGTTTAGAATAGGTACACCGCATCCCTGCGTGTCGTAAGAGGCGACTAAAAGGGTTGGTGTCAGGAACGGCATCCGGCCATAAAACATTGCCTCAAAAAGGGCACCATGACAATTACAATTAGGCAGCCCGAAGCCCCGTACAGCCCCCGCCTCATTATCACGCAGGGTACAGCCTGAAGTACCCTGTGGGGGTCCTCACCCCCTCTCGTCAAAAATCAAGGTGGGGAACCCGATCGAAGCAAGGGTGGAAATCACTCCATTTATGACGACAAAACGTCTGATGCCCCACGTGGAGATCGGTTTCTGAGGTTTGGGACATGGAATGTAGGGACAATGACAGGGAGATCAGGAGAAGTGGTAGAAGTATTGGTCAGAAAAAGAGTGGACACATGTTGTGTGCAGGAGACAAGATGGAATGGAAGTGGTGTGAGAATGGTGAAGGGTAGGCAGGGACAGAAATACAAGTTTGTGTGGCAAGGGTGCCCAGAAGGTGTGCATGGTGTTGGTGTCCTGTTTTCTGACGAGTTTGTAGACAGTGTGGTGAGTGTGACTAGAGTGAGTGAAAGGTTGATGATGGTGAAAATGATGATTGGAAAGCTCTTGGTGAACGTTATCTCAGGATATGCTCCGCAGGTCGGTCGGAGCGATGAAGAGAAGGACCAGTTCTAGTGTATGATAGAGAAGCTGATGGAAAACGTGAAAGATGAGGAAGTTTTCGCTCTTTCACGAGCCTCGATCTTGTATACAAAAAAAAAAAAAAAAAAAGTTGTTGTGGTAAGTCCTACCAGGTAGTAGGAGACGTAAATGGACATGTGGGAAGGAGTATAGACGGTTTTGAGGGAGTGCATGGGGGTTACGGATATGGTGTGAGGAATGGAGAAGGTGAAAAGATTTTGGAGTTTGCTGATGGAGCTGGTTTGTTCATTTGTAATACTCAGTTACAGAAAGCGGATAATAAGCTTGCTACGTACACGTCAGATGGGTCAACGACAACCGTTGACTACCTGATGGTGCGTTGGTGAGATAGGGGGAACCTCTGGGACACAAAGGTGATCCCAGGGGTGGAGGCTGTTTTACAGCACCACTTGGTTGTCCAGGACATAAGGGTGAAAGGTGCGAGGAGAGCTCGGCGGGTGAAGTACCAACCGAGAATGAAAGTGTGGAGGTGTGGAGGTTGAAAGAGGTGACAGTGAGAGACGTATTAAAAGAGAGGCTGAGTATGGCAGAGGCCGATGTGGTTGAGCTTTAAAGTGGTTAGATGTCAATGAAAGATAGTCTGTTGGGAGCCGTTGGTGAGGTATGTGGATGGATAAAAGGACCACCGAGGCACTCGGAAACATGGTGGTGGGATGATTAAGTTGGAAAGAGGATTGACGAGAAGAGGAAGAAGTTCAAAGAGTGGCAGAAGGCGAAGGGTATGGGGCCAGAAAAGGCAGAACATGAAAGTTATAAGGCAGCCAAGAAGGCTGCAAAGAAAGAGGCAGCAAAGGCGCAGGAGGCATGTAGGAAAATGTTTGGAGAACGCTTGGATTTGGAAGAGGGTCAGAGAGCGGTATTCAGGATTGCAAAGCAGATAGCAAAAGAGAGGTGCGATGTGATGGGGTGCGTTGCTTCAAGGATGAAGTGGGACAAATCGTTGTGGACCCAGATGGAATTAAAGGAAGATATGTATGGAAATGCTGTTGAATGCAGATATGAATGGGACGGCAACATAGAGAGTAACCCAGTTTTAGGACCGGCAGAGAAGATAACTCAGAAGGAAGTTGAGGAAACGATAAAAGCAATAAAGAGTAGAAAAGCAGGAGAGCCGACGGGAGTTGTGGTAGATATGTTGAGGGCAGCGGGAAGTTGGGGTGTGAAGAGAATGCCAGAGATCTGTAATCTGGTGGTGAAAGAAGGCCGCATTCCAGTGGATTGGGAACTGACTACCCTCGTCCCTCTATACAAGGGGAAAGGTGACCCTCTGGACTGTGGCTCGTATCGAGCGATAAAGTTATTTGAGCATGGAAAGAAGGTATTGGAAAGGGTGTTGGAGAGGAGGATAAGGAAGAAAGTGAAGATTGACGAAATGCAGTTTGGATTTATGCCAGGAAGAGGCACGACAGACGCGCTTTTTATTGTAAGGCAGTTGTAGGAGAAGTACATGGAGGAGAGGAAGAAGTTGTTTCTTGGGTTTGTTGATCTGGAGAAAGCATTCAATAGGGTTCCACGTGAAGTAGTGACATGGGCATTGAGGAAGTTAGGAGTGGAGGAATGGTTGAGAGTCGTGATGGCAATGTACGAGAGAGTGCGCACAGCTGTAAGGACGAAGGACGGGAACAGTGGCGAGTTTGAGGTGAAGGTGGGAGTGCATCAAGGGTCGGTACTAAGTCCACTACTATTTGCAGCTGCGATGGAGGTGCTGGCTCGGAATGTAAAGGACGGTTTACCATGGGAGTTGTTGTATGCAGATGATCTGGTGTTGATTGTGGAGAGTATCGATGGACTGCAGGAGAAGATGAACAAGTGGAAGAAATGTATGGAGGCGAAAGGTCTGAAAATGTCTGCTGCTCTTCTTCTGCTCCAATCGGCTCTTCTGATCATGTGCTTGTTAAAGTGGACATCTCTCTGACCATTTTCAGAGAGTCTCCTCAGCGTCGACGAGTCTGGCATTTCACTCAGGCCAACTGGCACGGTCTTCAAGCAGCCATCAATCATCTGGACTGGTCTCCCATCTCTACTGCCTCTGACATCAACTCATCCTGGGAATTCTTCCAAAGTAAATTGCTCTCTCTCATGCACAGATTTATCCCTTCTCGTCTTCAGTTGTCATACCCTTCCTCCCGTCCATGGTACACGGCATCTTGTGGTGAGGCTATTGCCCAGAAACAACTTGCTTTCGTCTCCTGGAAAGCAAATCCAACGGAAGGAAATCTCATTTCCTTTCACAAAGCCCGAAACAAGTGTGTGTCCACCCTCAGGAGAGCCAGGAAACAATATCTCTCCGTCCTCAGGACCGAACTCTTATCTGTCTCCCTCTTCCAAATCCTGGTGGCGTCTGGTGAAATCTGTTTCTGGTGTTTGTTCCCCCTCCATCCCCTCCCTCACCTTAAATGGCCACACGGCTGACTCCGCACGTGAAAAAGCTGAATGCCTCAACTCTGTGTTTGCCTCTAAATCTTGTGTCCCAAACCCATCCCTCTCTGTACCCACCGTACCCAGTCGTACCCAGCTGCTCCTGGACTCTGTGTCCTTTCCTCCTGACATGGTGGAAAAGTTTCTGTCAACCCTCGACTCTGATTCTGCAACTGGACCTGACGGCATCAGCCCACGGGTTCTAAAATCATGTTCTTCCGCTCTTTCACTCCCCCTCTCTGTTCTCTTCACCCTCTCTTTTGCTCAAGGTCATCTTCCATCTGCTTGGAAATCTGCCAACATCACCGCTTTGCACAAAAAAGGTGCAAAAACAGATCCCAGCAACTACAGACCAATCAGCCTTCTCCCAATTATCAGCAAAGTCATGGAATCCATCATTGCTTCAGATATGAAATCTTTCCTCTTCTCCAATGGCTTGATCTCTGATCATCAATTTGGTTTCAGACCTGGACACTCCACTCTGGACATGCTGCTTCTGCTTTCTCAACAATGGATGGAGGTCCTCAATGCCAAACAGGAAATTAGAGCAGTCTCCCTTGACATATCATGTGCCTTCGATACGGTCTGGCACCCTGCTCTGCTCACCAAACTCTCCTCTTTTGGTATCCATGGAAATCTCCACGCATGGCAGGCGGACTTCCTCTCTAGTCGTAGTCAACGTGTGGCCCTGAATGGGTTTCTCTCATCTCCTCTTCCTGTTCAGGCTGGAGTTCCCCAAGGCAGTGTTCTGGGCCCTGTGCTTTTTCTGGTCTTCATCAATGATCTCTCTGACTCTCTTGAAAATCCTCTCTATCTCTTTGCTGCCGACTCTACTCTCTGTCGCTCCATTCTTCATCCCTCAGATCGGCAGTCTGCAGCCTCCTCACTCTCTGCAGACCTTGACAAAATCACAAACTGGGCAAACAAGTGGAACATGTCTTTCAATCCTGACAAATCTCACACTCTTACGATGTCTCTCCGAAAAGACCGACTGGACAACCCTCCCATCCACTTTCTGAATAATCCTCTCCAAGAACTTCTGTCACTCAAGCTTTTGGGTCTCACTATCTGCCATGATCTTTCCTGGAAAAACCACATTTCAAATCTGGCCTCCAAAGCCAGTCGCCGACTGGGCATCCTCCGTCGTGCGAAGTCCTTCCTTGGCACACCTGAGCTCCTCACCACATACAAGGCTTTCATCCGCAGCTCAATGGAATACTGCTCTCCCCTCTGGGCTGGTGCTCCTGCCTCACACCTAGCTCGCCTTCACGCTGTTGAAACCAAAGCATTCAGAATCATTGGAATCTCCCGCGATGAAGCTAACTCCAAGGGCCTCTCACTCACTCACCGCAGGCAGGTTGGTGGTCTTTCCGTCTTCTACCGACTCCTCTCTGGCCTTGCCCCCCCCCAGCTCTCTCTGGGCTCTGTCCCGCAAATATTCCTACAGGTCGCACAAGATCTGCCTGCAACCCTCTTTTGGTTAAACTGCCAAAATCAAGACTCTCTGCTCACCTTCACTCCTTCATTCCTCTTTTCTCCCGCCTCTGGAACTAACTCCCTCACTCTCTTCAATCCCACTCCACCCTCCAAGTCTTTAAAACAGCTGTTCACCACCATCTCTTATCTTCCCCCATCCAAAACCTTGATCTTTTCTACCCCCGCTAATTTCACCCCAATTCCACTTTTTGAAATACCAACTTTTGTCCTGGAAGTCCTTGGTGTCCTTGTGCTTTATACTTCTCCCTCCCCCCCCCCCCCTTCCCACGCCTCCTCCCCCCGGGCCCTCTCCCTTCCACACATCTCCCTGCTCTCGGATGTTGTGTGTGTGTGCTTCCCCTTTTCTCCCCATCTTGTCTTCCGCTCCCTCTTTTTGTGTAGTTTGTTTGTCTGGTCGATTTGTTTGTGAAGTTAATGTTAGCTCTTTCACGAGCCTCGATTCAGTATACAAAAAAAAAAAAAGAAAAAAAAAAAAAAAAAAGGTGAATATCGGAAAGACGAAGGTGATGGCAAGTGGTAAAACATGTGGTGAGGTGGAAAGAACTGGGAAGTGGCCGTGTCCTGTGTGCAGGAAGTGTGTCGGAGTGAACTCCATTCAATGTACAATGTGCGCTGAGTGGGTTCATCAAAAATGTGTCGTGGTCTGAGAGGGTCATTAACCAGTGTGGCAGCTACATTCAAGTGTAAGGTGTGCACAGAGGGAGCTGCAGATGGAGGAAATGTTGAGTTGGATCTTGGAGACGGAGTGAAGCTGGAAGGTGTGAAAACATTTTGCTACCGAGGAGACATGCTGAATGGAGAAGGTGGATCAGACTCGGCAACAGTTGCTAGAGTGAGATGTGCATGGAAGAAGTTTCGGGAACTGAGTGGCGTGCTGACGAGGAGGGGAGTGTCGTTGAAGCTGAAGGGAAAGGTGTATGCTGCATGTGTGAGAAGTGTTATGATTTATGGGAGCGAGACATGGGTAATAAACGTCGAGCAGCAAGAAGGCTGGAAAGGCGAATGGTTCGGTGGATGTGTGGAGTATCGTTGAGAGAGAGGAAGACAAATAATGAATTGCGAAATATGATGGGAATAGAGCCTGTGATGGATGCTGTGAAGAGAAACAGGTTGAGATGATTTGGTCATGTGTTGAGGAAGGATGAAAGTGACTGGGTGAGAAGAGTGATGGAAATGAATGTCGAAGGAAGTAGAGTATGGGGAAGACCGAGAAAGACTTGGCTAAAGGTCGTGGAAGAAGAAATGCAGGCAAGGGGGTTAACAAGGGGAGATGCAGAAAATATGGCAAAATGGAGAAGATTGTCAAGGGGACCGCAAGGCTAACCCCCGCTCTAGCAGGGAAAATGGCCTTAAAATGCCTGTTATTGCTGTTGTATATATATTTGTATATCCACTGACATTGTCTTTTATAGGTAGATTTTCATATACATATATGTGAGCATCCTTGTATACCTACCTTGGATTTCTCATTCTTGATGCGATGTGCCTCATCAATAACCAGGTACCTCCAGTTGAACTTCTTGAAGACGGACTTCTCTCTGATCACCATCTCATAAGAAGTCACACAAACATCCCACTCTCCTGGGAGCATCACATCTCTGATGAAAGCTCCCTATGGGCACATAGTGATGTGGCAGATGGATGTTATCCTTGCACAATTGAAAAACAGGTCAAGAACAGTGGCTAGGTATAAAATTATGTATTGAATAGAACACAGCAGGAATACGGAAACAAAATTTGTGTTGAAAGTGGAAACATCAAAATGAAAACAAGAAAAAAATGATGTCAAAGTGTTAAGGTTGGAGGAGAACAAGCACCCGCTGGCCTTTGTCACCGATGAGGCAGACAGCACGCATTGAAGGAACCCAACGTGCAAATTCGCTCATCCAATTATGCAGCGTGGATTTTGGTACAAGTACCATGTGAGGACCTTGGTTGTTCCTATGGTGCTTCATGTAGCCCAGCAGAGCGATTGTCTGCAGAGTCTTGCCCAGGCCCTGATTAATGTACCACCATTAGCATTGTCACCATGTGCAATCCCATATTATCTTCACATGCTTATACCATCCTACAACCTCATTTACAGAAAGAGCAGGTATATCTCAATTAATGCCTTTCTTTAAAATTATATATTTTAAACAGAGATCGAGGCTCATGCAAGAGATGAATAACAGAGGAGTGACTGTGACACCGATGGAGCTGATGAAGTTGGCATATAAGTGAGGATGGAGAAACGGAAAGAACTAACACACAGGCAGCAAAATAACAAAATACACACAGAACAAGGGAATGTTGTGGGCTGATTAGACAAGGAACAAGTCAGGGTACAGTAGAAAGGTGCATTGAGTTGGTGAGGAAAGAAAATAACACGAATCGGCTGGCCAGGCCTGACATTCAACTAAGGTTATGGGAGTGCCAACGATATATGTTAGCAGCGAGTGTCCCAGGAGTGACGGAAAGAGAGTGGCAACTCCATACAACAACAACATGCATTTTAAAAGGCCATTTTCCCAACTAGAGCGGGGGTTAGCCTTGCGGTCCCCATGACAATCTTCTCCATTTTGCCCTATTTTCTGCATCTCTCCTTGTTAACCCCCTTGCCCGCATTTCTTCTTCCACCATCTTTAGCTAAGTCTTTCTCGGTCTACCCCGTCATCTACTTCCTTCTACATTCATTTCCATCACTCTTCTCAACCAGTCATTTTCATCCTTCCTCAACACATGACCAAACCATCTCAACCTGTTCCTCTTCACAGCATCAATCACAGGCTCCATTCCCATCATCTTTCGCAATTCATCATTTGTCTTCCTCTCTCTCAACGATACTCCGCACATCCGTCGAACCATTCGCATTTCCACCCTTTCCAACCTTCGTTGCTGCTCTACGTTCATTACCCATGTCTCGCTCCCATAAATCATAACACTTCTCACACATGCAGCATACACCTTTCCCTTCAGCTTCGACGACACTCCCCTCATCATCAGCATGCCAGTCAGTTCCCGAAACTTCTTCCATGCACATCTCACTCTAGCAACCGTTGCCGAGTCTGATCCACCTTCTCCATTCAGCATGTCTCCGAGGTAGCAAAATGTTTTCACACCTTCCAGCTTCACGCCGTCTCCAAGATCCAACTCAACATTTCCTCCATCTGCAGCTCCCTTTGTGCACACCTTACACTTGAATGTAGCTGCCACACTGGTTAATGACCCTCTCAGACCACTACATTTTTGATGAACCCACTCAGCGCACATTGTACATTGAATGGAGTTCACTCCGACACCCTTCCTACACACAGCACAGGGCCACTTCCCAGTTCTTTCTACCTCACCACATGCTTTACCACTTGCCATCACCTTCGTCTTTCCGATATTCACGTTCAGACCTTTTGTCTCCATACATTCCTTCCACTTGTTCATCTTTTCCTTCAGTCCATCCATACTTTCCGCAATCAACACCAGATCAAAGTGGCAACTCCATGTGAGGGAAAATTGCATGTTTGGTCAGGGTTGCACAGATAGCTCAGATGGAAGAGCACTGGTAAGGTGCAGAGGAATTGGATTCGATTCCTGGTCTGGGCATGTAATTTTCCCACATATATCAATTAATTATTTAAAATCCTGTTCATATTGTTGCGGATATGGGATTTGCATCCATCCATATCCGCTTGTAAATATTCCCCTATTTCCTCAATACTTCCCAACTATCCCCAATCCCCCATTCCCTAGTCCCATTTTCTGTAAACAACACTCTGTAGACCCGACCTCCCCCTATTTCCCCCATTAAATGTCATGCCCAGGTTCACCGCATCTCATGTAAGACAACTATAGGACATCTTGCTAGTTATTCTTAGTCTATGTCAGTTAAGGACTCGTTTCCATTAATTCTGACCCTTCGTTGCACCAGAATGTGATTGTATGGCACCGTTAGGAAGTTTAGGACCTCCCAATACCTCCCCGCAGCTCTTCCTCACAGTTCAACAACAACAACAACAACAACAACAACAACGAGCGCAGGAAGTGCGCGTCCTCACTCCGGCTTGGTTGGTAGGGGGTGTTGGGAGGGCACCAGGCCTTCCCAACGAGCCGCCATCAAACATGTGCTCGACGGGGTTACCAAATAGGGGCTCCCTGTCAGCTCCTCGTCAAGGGCGGAGCCCGGTAACCCCCGCACCCAATGGAAGCGGCGGACCGGCCCCAGTGGGGCGGAACCAACCAGCCGAGGGCGTGTCACTCCCGGCTGAGCATGCGCAGTGAGGGGGAGGTGACGTAAGATGCGCGCTGAGCTTGAAGCAAGAAAGACGTCCCCTCCGAGCGCTGTGAGACCTCCCCGCATCTTCTGGACCGTGCTTTATCCTGTCCCCGAGCCAAGGTGCACCTTGAGCTATCGACTACCTGTCCCTTCCTGCCATCAATCCCTGTGTAAGTCTGCCTTGTTCCGTTTGTCTGTGGTCTGTCTGGGATAAGATAAGACGGTAATTAAGTGCCCACCTCTTCTGTGTCTTTACCTCACTGCCTTGTAATCTACCCCTTTTCTCCACCATTGTAATTATACCCTCCTCCGGAGGTCTTGAGAACTGTACCCCTTGCGTCGTTTCCTCTTTCCCAGTCGTCGTGTCCTTTCTATCATTGATTTGGCATAGCGCGATTTGGCCAACGTCTGGGTGAATCGGGTGAGTTGGGGAAGAATCGGGGAAACTGTTAGGTCGCGGCAATACCACCGCTCGGTAAATAACATCTTTAACCGCGTCCGTAACAATATATATATATGTATGCAGTCACATGAAAAAGTAAGTACACCCCTTGTAAAGTTTTGACTTTTTCAACATATTTCAACATACAGCTATTTGATCTTCATTTCAACAATATTGATAGATAAAGGTGATATAATATAACAAATACCATGAAACATTTACATTTTGTAGTCCATTGTATAATTTAAATAAACATAAATGCAAATTTCGCATGTGGAAAAAGTAAGTACACCCTTTGCTTTAATAGGTGGTATTGCCCCCTTTGGCAGAAACAACCTCAAGTAGGTGTTTCTTATAACTGTCTGCCAGTCTCTGACATCGACTGGGAGAAATTTTTGCCCACGCCTCCATGCAGAATTCTTTCAGCTGTGCGATGTTTGAGGGGTTTCTTGCATGCAGAGCTCGTTTCAAATCCCCCCACAACATATCGATGGGATTTAGATCCGGGCTTTGACGTGACCATTCCAGAACCCTCCATTTCTTTCTTTTCAGCCATTCCTTGGTGGATTTACTGGTATGTTTAGGGTCATTGTCATGTTGCAAGGTCCACCTTCGGTTGAGCTTCAACTTTCCAACAGATGGCCTCACATTATCCTCAAGCACCCTCTGGTACAATGAAGAATTCATTGTGGATTCTATGATGGCGAGCTGCCCAGGCCCTGATGCAGCAAAGCTGCCCCAAACCATAATATTTCCACCACCATGCTTTACAGTTGGTATCAGGTTCTTGTGGTCAAATGCTGTCTTTGGTTTTCGCCAAACATGTCTTCTGGTAATGTGGCCATATAGCTCTACCTTTGACTCATCTGTCCAGAGCACATTGTTCCAGAAATGCTGGTCTTTGCCTAGGTGTTCATTGGCAAACTTTAGTCTTGCCCTGATGTTCTTTCTGGACAGCAAAGGTTTCCTCCTGGCACACCTCCCATGTAGATCAAATTTGTGCAGCCTCTTTCTCATGGTAGACGCGTGCACTTTGACATCAACAGTGGCAAGAGCTACCTGTAGGTCCCGTGATGACATTCTGGAGTTCTTAGAGACTCCTTTCAGCATCTTGCGGTCTGCTCTCGGGCTGAACTTGCTGGGGCAGCCTGGCCTGAACAAGTTGGCAGTTGTTTGGAATCTTCTCCACTTGTAGATGATCTTCCGGACAGTCGAATGATTGATTTCAAATTGTTTGGAGATCTTTTAAAATCCCTTCCCAAACTCGTAGGCATCAATAACCTTCTTTCTGAAAGCCTCAGAGAGCTCTTTTGATCTAGGCATGGTGACGCCGCACACTTCAACAACAACGAGCAAACCAAACTAAATGTCTGAGGTTAAAATAAGACAGGTTCCTCCAAGATCCTCTCTAACAATGTTTTAATCATTTGCTCCTGATTCTAATTTTAGGTATTTGAAGTAGTGATAAATGTAGGGGTGTACTTACTTTTTCCACATGTGAAATTTGCATTTATGTTTGTTTAAATTATACAATGGACTACAAAATGTAAATGTTTCATGATATTTGTTATATTATGTCACCTTTATCTATCAATATTGTTGAAATGAAGATCAAATAGCTGTATGTTGAAATATGTTGAAAAAGTCAAAACTTTACATGGGGTGTACTTACTTTTTCACATGACTGTATCTATATTATAATAGCCGTAGGTGATTCTGTTGGACGTCTGTCCGGGGGTGTGGCTTACTCGGTTTGCAGAGTAGCTCCACCCATTCTTGGAGAGGCTTCATGTAAACAAATATCCACCATTTTATTACCTCGAATGGCTTTGAGGCCTGTTTAGTTAGGCCCATGCTGTCTGTCTCTCTCACACAGGTTTATTTCAATTCTAATTCGATATATCATTTCATTTTTCGCAGTCGCTAACATAGTTTTAGACTCGGTTGAAAAAAAACGGGAAGAGAATCCCAAGAAAGTTTCCGTTTATAGAACGAAATGAATTCTCAAAGGCCTGTAAACTAAAGCCCATTCATTGAGAGTCACCCTCACGATTTTATCGAATTCACCATCTGATTTAATTTTTATCGATGGTTTTAGACTCGGTGTCAGAAATAATTGAGAACATTCACGCACACACGGGAAATTGCCGAGATATATTTATAAAAATCACGCCACGATGATACACGAAAATACACCGCCTAAAATAACATTCGGGGAAAATGTCGACATATATTAAAAATTCGCTTTTTCTTTTCTGTTAACATTTATTACTTTTACGTTTTATGAGAGTCGGCACAAAAACGACATGTATATCTTCGTTCTTTCTTATTTCATTCAACATTATCCGGAAGTAAAATATGTTTCAGGAAATTACCGAGAGATATTTCTTCGTTTTTATTTCATTAGTTACTAGCAGAAGTACCCAGCGTTGCCGGGCGGGGGAGGGGGGAAGTGCACGTACACTTTAAACATGTATATACATGTGGGATGTGGGATATATACATGTGGGACGTGTGTGTGTGTGTGTATGTATGTGAATATATATATATATATATATGTGTGTGTGTGTGTGTGTGTGTGTATATATGTGTGTGGGTGTACGTGTGTGGGTGCACGCGTGTATGTGTGTGTGTATATATGTATGTGTGTGTATATATGTGTGTGGGTGTATGTGTTTGTGTGTGTATATGTGTGTATGTGTGTGTATACATATATGTGTGTGTATACATATATGTGTTTGTGTGTGTGTCTGTGAATAAGAGAGAGACCGAATTGTGAGGTACAGAAATGAAAAAACGAGGTGTGTGTGTGTGTGTGTGTCTATATGTGTGTGTGTGTGTGGGTGTGGGTGTACATATGTGTGTGTGTGTGTGTGTGTGTGTGTGTGTGTGTGTGTATATGTGTGTGTGGGGGTGTACATGTGTGTGGGTGTGGGTGTACATGTGTGTGTGTGTGTGTGTGGATGTGTGTGTGTGGATGTATGTATGTATGTATGTATGTATGTATGTATGTATGTATGTATGTGTGTGTGTGTGTGTGTGTGTGTGTGTGTGTGTGTGTGTGTGTGTGTGTGTGTGTGTGTGTGTGTGTGTGTGTGTCTGTGAATAAGAGAGAGAAAATTGTGAGGAACAGAAATGAAAAAACGAGATGTGTTTGTGTGTGTATGTGTGTGTGGGTGTGCACGCACATGCATTCACATGTTATCAGAAGTAAATACATTGTGTAGATTACATCATTTGTGCATCTGATAAATTGCCAGTAACAATTTTGTGAAACTGAATGTGCAGGTGCAGCATCTAACTCAATATGTCGAAATGTCTCACACGTCCATGCCCGTGGGATTCCCACGGGTGACCCCAGGGCCGATTGGAGCGGAGAGTGAGGGCCGATTGGAGCGGAGAGTGAGAGCCGATTGGAGTGGAGAGGAGTGTGAGGGGGTATTGGAGAGGGGTGTGAGGAGGTATTGGAGGAGTGTGAGGAGGTATTGGAGAGGCGTGTGAGGAGGTGTTGGAGAGGAGTGTGAGGAGGGGTTGGAGAGGAGTGTGAGGAGGTGTTGGAGAGGAGTGTGAGGAGGTGTTGGAGAGGAGCGAGGGGTTGGAGAGTGAGGAGCGATTGGAGAGGCGAGTGAGGCGCGATTGGAGGGGAGTATGAGGAATTGAAGACGAGTGTGAGGAATTTGAGAGGAGAGGATTGTGAGGGATTGGAGAGGAGTGTGAGGGATTGGAGGAGTGTGAGGGATTGGAGAGGAGTGTGAGGGATTGGAGAGGAGTGTGAGGGATTGGAGAGGAGTGAGAGGGATTGGAGAGGAGTGTGCGGGATTGGAGAGGAGTGTGCGGGATTGGAGAAGACTGTGCGGGATTGGAGAGGAGTGTGCGGGATTGGAGAGGAGTGTGCGGGATTGGAGAGGAGTGTGCGGGATTGGAGAGGAGTGTGCAGGATTGGAGAAGATGTGTGGGATTGGAGAGGAGTGTGCAGGATTGGAGAGGAGTGTGCAGGATTGGAGAGGAGTGTGCAGGATTGGAGAGGCGTGCGAGGGATTGGAGAGGAGTGTGAGGGATTGGAGAGGAGTTTGAGGGATTGGAGAGGAGTGTGAGGGATTGGAGATGAGTGAGGGATTGGAGAGGAGTGTGAGGGATTTGAGAGGAGTGCGAGGGATTGGAGAGGAGTGTGAGGGATTGGAGAGGAGTGTGAGGGATTGGAGAGGAGTGTGAGGGATTGGAGCGGAGTGTGAGGGATTGGAGAGGTGTGAGGGATTGGAGAGGATTGTGAGGGATTGGAGAGGAGTGTGAGGAGGTGTTGGAGAGGAGCGAGGGTTGGAGAGTGAGGAGTGATGGAGAGGCAAGTGGGGAGCGATTGGAGAGGAGAGTGAGGCGCGATTGGAGGGGAGTATGAGGAATTGAAGAGGAGTGTGAGGGATTTGAGAGGAGTGTGAGGGATTGGAGAGGAGTGTGAGGGATTGGAGAGGGATATGAGGGATTGGAGAGGAGTGTGAATGGTTGGAGAGGTGTGTGAGGGGTTGGAGAGGAGTGTGAGGGGTTAGAGAGGAGTGTGAGGGGTTGGCAAGGAGTGTGACGGGTTGGCGAGGAGTGTGAGGGGTTGGCGAGGAGTGTGAGGGGTTGGCGAGGAGTGTGAGGGGTTGGAGAGGAGTGTGAGGAGGTATTGGAGAGGAGTACGAGGAGGTATTGGAGAGGAGTGTGAGGAGGTATTGGAGAGGAGTGTGAGGAGGTATTGGAGAGGAGTGTGAGGAGGTATTGGAGAGGAGTGTGAGGAGGTATTGGAGAGGAGTGTGAGGAGGAGTGGTATTGGAGAGGCGTGAGGGTGGAGAGGAGTGAGTGGTCACATATTATGTGAAATAAATAAGTTGTGTTCATTACACCATTTTAACCATTTTGTAAAATTTAATGTGCAGCATCTAAATCAAGATGTCCAAATGTCACACACCATACCCGTGGGATTCCCACGGGTGACCCCACCAGTATATATATATTGTTGCGGTTTTGAGTCTGTTAAGTGAGTTTAATAAAGGTTAAAGTCTGTCCCACATAGTTAGTCACACAAGCAACATGTAGCCTCGCGATAGTATAGTTATGTCTTAGTATTTGTAAGCTTAGTCCTTTTCCTTTGTTAGTTCTGCGTTGAGTAGGAGCCAGGAGAATAGGCCCTACTTGCCACTGATTTCTCAGCCACCCTAGCCTCGATCCAGTTTGTGAAGCATTGGTTGATCATTGGGCGAGTTAGCACGAGGCAGGCCTAGGAAGGTCGGGGCGGAGTCGAGAGTGGAGCGGCGGAAGCGCTGACGGTAAGCACGAGCCGCCAATCAGAGCTCGAGGGTGGTGGCGGCGGCCTTGCGTCAGAGGGCGTGGTGAGAAGGTTCGAGTGAGTTCCAGAAGGTTCGGGGGCGTAGTTATAAAACCGTTACGCGAAAGCCCTCGACAGGACTAGCACGGGAACACTTAATGAGGAGGACTTGCTGCATAAGAGAAAGATAAGAAGATAAGAAGAAAGATAAGAAATAAGATTCGGGAAGAAGAAGATTGTTCAAGAAGAAGAAAATTCTAGAAGGTTCGAGATTCGAGAAGGTTCGGGTGAGTTCCAGAAGGTTCGGGGGGCGTAGCTATAAAACCGGCTGCGCGAAAGCCATCAAGAGGACTCGCGTTGTAAAGGACTTGTATGAGAGGACTTGCTGCGTAAGAGAAAGATAAGAGGACTCGCAGAGGAACGTAGGATAAGCGCGACAGGACTTGCGGCAAAAGGATTGGCGAAAGAACTTGATGAGCGGGGAAAGCTGTTGAGCAGAGAACTTGCACGAGAACGCGCGCGAACCAGCTCGGAATGTATCGAAGAAGACGAGTTGGCCGCGTGTGCGAACACTACATACGTGGGCGCAGCCAGACGCGCTTATAAAGCGAATACAGCGCATTTGAGACGCGCGAGTGAGCAAGGCTGAGTAACCGCCAGCCGCGCTAAAGTCTGCACTTTGCCGTTCCGCCCCATCATCTGCTTGTACGAGAGACACACCACGAGCCTGTGCCTTCGCCTGCCACCATATTCGCAGGACGTGCCGGGGCCGTGGAGAGCCGAACGGGGACCATCTCTAGGCGCGTTGGGGAACACCTGCCCATCTGCAATTCCCTGTGTGAGAGTGAGACGGGCCCGTTGTCCAAGGGATAAGTTAAGACTGCTTAAGGATTGCTCTGTGTCTCTTCGTCCTTGAACTTGTACATACGTGTGGGGAATAATCAAACCATTTGTTCTTCCTTTCTTCCTGATTCGATCGTTCCTGTGGTTTCCTCATTTGACTAAGCGTGGCACGAATAGGATCGCTCCAATCGGGTTCCACAAATTAAGACTGCGCGGACCACGTGTACGCAATCCGCTCGGCGTACTCACATCACACGTGGTTCGTGCGAGGCTTGTTTCCTCGCTCCCATGGCAGCGCGGGGAATTAGGTACAAGCGAAAAGTCGTCCCGAAACCCTACGCCGCATGTATCCGGAAGGGACGTCTCAAGTCTCGGTTCCGCCAAGCCCAGAAAGACAAGGGGATTAATCCCCCCTTGATAAGGGGATTAAGGGCGGCGTAGAGAACCGTAACAATTGGTGTCAGGAGTGGGATTGGACCCGGAGTGCGCTTCCACACACTTGAAATTGCGAGTGGACGAAATTTAGTTTTAAAATCCAAAATTAAATTCGTGCCATGGCTAGCCAAAGCGATCGAATGCCGGTGGGGGTAGAAGAGGAGTAGTGGGGCAACTTAGCATAACAATTGTGCATTTTGTGAGGAAAGCACCAAATTTGGCACACTAGTAGACTATCATATTATGAAAAGATCTGGATATTGGGCCATCTCAGATTCAGAGATTTGATTTTTGCAAGATTTGCAGATTTTGCAGATTTGCAAGCTGAG
The DNA here is from genome assembly GCF_964187855.1 of Myxine glutinosa. Taxonomy (NCBI): domain Eukaryota; kingdom Metazoa; phylum Chordata; class Myxini; order Myxiniformes; family Myxinidae; genus Myxine; species Myxine glutinosa. Next base: position 216,327,702 of record NC_136264.1, on the reverse strand, counting down.
ATTGCAACGCCAAGGACGGCCGACTCCTTCCTGCGAGCTGCCCACGTCACCCGCACAAGAAGAGCTCATCAAATCACTGCAGCGGCACTGCACATCCTGCAACACCGTGCAAATGAACGCCACTGTATGACATATGCCGATGATGCAGAAGACCTGCCTGAGTTCGAAGACTGGTGTCACCAGAGAGGAGAAGACATTCCCAACTTTCAGTACTGGGCAACTGTGCTGGAACTAGAGATGTTGGTACTGGTCTACGTGCGTTCTCTGCGGCAGGCTTCATTCACGATGTACCTTGATGCCCTGACGGAACTGGTCCCATGGTTCCATGCCTTAGACCACACACACTATGCCAGGTGGGTCCCTGTTCACCTGAGGGACATGGTTGCACTCCCAATGAAGCACCCAGATGTAGCCAGAGAATTCAGGGCTGGCAACTTCACTGTACAGAAGACGAAGAAGTTGTTCTCTTCGATCCCAATCGAATCGAAATCTTGCAAAAATCAAATCTCTGAATCTGAGATGGCCCAATATCCAGATCTTTTCATAATATGATAGTCTACTAGTGTGCCAAATTTGGTGCTTTCCTCACAAAATGCACAATTGTTATGCTAAGTTGCCCCACTACTCCTCTTCTACTCCCACCGGCATTCGATTGCTTTGGCTAGCCATGGCACGAATTTAATTTTGGATTTTCAAACTAAATTTCGTCCACTCGCAATTTCAATTTAGCTTAGCTGCCGGACTAGAGGTAGATAAGGAGGAATTAATGACCCAGGACCCACGGGAAGAATTGGGAGAAGAGGACAGTGACGAGGGGCCAGCAGCAGGGGTAGAAAATGGCGGCGGCTCGCACGTGACAACGAGGGCCGCGCCCACTGCGCAAGTGGGGGTTATGGACATGCAATCCTTCATGGCGCAATTCATGGCAGAAATGAGAGAAATGGGGGACAAATCAAAAAGGGAAATAATTGACGCCCAAAAGAATGACGTCAATAAAATTAATGGGAAAATGGACACCCAAGAGAATAACTTGAAGGAAATGAGGGAAGAAGTAAGGTGCAACATGGAGGGGTTGGAAAACAAAATGGGTGGTCAATTGGAAAAAATGAGGGTGGCGTCGAAAAAGGAAATAAAAGCAATGAGGGAGGAGATAAGGCGCGGGTTGAGTGAGGAGGTTGCATTGGTACGCGACGAGGTAAAGCAGTGCGAGGAGCGCGTGGAGAAGGAGTTGAGGAAGAGTACGGCTAGGTAACATGGGGGTATAGAGGAATTGACGCGGGAGGTAGAGAAGCTGACAGTGGGACAGCAGGAATTAAGGGAGCAAGTGGATAAGAACACGGACGTAATAGGGGGGCTGAAAGCAGCACAAAAAGAAATGAAGAGGGAATTGATAGCGACGAAGAAGGAATGCGAAATGGTACACGAGGGGCTGACAAAGAGGATCAATGACGTGGTAGAGACATTGGGGACAAGGGAACGAGAGGTCAGGACCCATATAGAGACGACCAGGGTGGTCTTAGAAGGAGAAATTGCGGGGGCGCATCAGGAAATACAACAACATGCATTTTAAGGCCATTTTCCCTGCTAGAGCGGGGGTTAGCCTTGCGGTCCCCATGACAATCTTCTCCATCTTGCCCTATTTTCTGCATCTCTCCTTATTAACCCCCTTGCCCGCATTTCTTCTTCCACCATATTTAGCCAAGTCTTTCTCGGTCTTCCCCGTCCTCTACTTCCTTCTACATTCATTTCCATCACTCTTCTCAACCAATCACTTTCATCCTTCCTCAACACATGACCAAACCATCTCAACCTGTTGCTCTTCACAGCATCAATCACAGGCTCTATTCCCATCATCTTTCGCAATTCATCATTTGTCTTCCTCTCTCTCAACGATACTCCGCACATCCATCGAACCATTCGCATTTTCAACCTTTCGCACGCACGCGCGACCACGCACGCACGCGCGATTTCGCACGCGCACTGGGAAATAGAAGGGGTGAAACAAAAGTTGGAGGAAGTAGAAGAAGGGGTGAGTGAAATTAAGAAGAGACGGAAGGAGACTAAAAAAGAAATAAAGGAGGTGATGGAATATGTGCAAGGTCTGTGTTCACATCGTGATGACGTGCTTGCTAACCAAATAAAGAGTTTGCAGGTGACGGAGGGGAAGCGAGGAAGAAGAGGCGCCGAGATGAGTGGCGATATTGGCGGAAATGTGTATGGTGCGAGAGGATGGTTCGACGAACTTGGTACGAGCGAAAAGTAGTCCCGAAACCCTACTCCGCGTGTGTCCGGGAGGGACGTAATACACCTAGGCAAAGACCAGCACTTCTGGAACAATGTGCTCTGGACAGATGAGTCAACGGTGGAGCTATTTGGCCACAGTACCAGAAGACATGTTTGGCGAAAACCAAAGAAAGCATTTGACCACAATAACCTGATACAAACTGTAAAGCATGGTGGTGGAAATATTATGGTTTGTGGCAGCTTTGCTGCATCAGGGCCTGGGCAGCTCACCATCATAGAATCCACTATGAATTCTTCATTGTACCAGAGGATGCTTGAGGATAATGTGAGGCCATCTGTCGGGAAGTTGAAGCTCAACCAAAGGTGGACCTTGCAACATGACAATGACCCTAAACATACCAGTAAGTCCACCAAGGAATGGCTGAAAAGAAATAAATGGAGGGTTCTGGAATGGCCAAGTCAAAGCCCGGATCTAAATCCCATCGAGATGTCGTGGGGGGATTTGAAACGAGCTGTGCATGCAAAAAAACCCTCAAACATCGCACAGCTGAAATAATTCTGCATGGAGGAGTGGGCAAAAATTTCTCCCAGTCGATGTCAGAGACTGGTAGACAGTTATAAGATACGCCTACGTGAGGTTGTTTCTGCCAAAGGGGGCAATACCACCTATTAGAGCCAAGGGTGTACTTACTTTTTCCACATGCGAAATTTGCATTTATGTTTATTTAAATTATACATTGGACTACAAAATGTAAATGTTTCATGATATTTGTTATATTATATCACCTTTATCTATCAATATTGTTGAAATGAAGATCAAATAGCTGTATATTGAAATATGTTGAAAAAGTCAAAACTTTACATGGGGTGTACTTACTTTTTCACATGACTGTATACATATATATATATGTGGGGCTTGAGATCCCGAAGAGAAAGTGCACATAGATTGACAGAGGATCGAATGGATCGAGAAGCCTCCCACCAGTGGCTTACTGACTGGTTTAAGGGATGGACAGGCACGATAGTAAAGTGGATATTGACCGCCTTGGCAATAGTCCTTGGAATTGTGATTTGTGGAGTACTAATCAAGGCTCTAGTCCTCGTGTGTGTGAGAAAGTGTTTTTCAGGATGGACAACGAAGGAGACACCAGAGAAAGCCATGGTTTTGAAAGTCAATCTAACCGTGGATCCAAATGAACCTCTGGCTGTCAACATAACTGCGGATTGCGGACCCTGGAACGACGACCTGAACTAGTCCTTGGGCGGTGATGATGTGATCTCCGCTTCCGAAGATTGTCCATCTGATATTGACTTTGATAACTGACTATGAGAATGATATTACTGATGATGATTCTGATGATGTTGTGGATCACTCGCGAAAGTCACCTGGTGATGTTTATGTCTCAATGAGGGCTTTGTCTCCTTATGTCTCACAAGCTCACAGTGGTTCAATCGTCACTGACCCAACTCTGGATTTCGACCCAACTCCGGACCCAACTGCAAAACAGGGTCTGGGTGTCAAGGAACTTGACAGTGAAGATACTCTGGGTTCCGACTCTGAAGACTCGTCCATGGATAATGACGGTGGAAGCAGCATCGACTCGGATGACTTCGACTTTGACTCAAAGGAAGTTTCTCTCCCTCCATTGGACCGTCATGCTTTGTTTTATGGCAAGAAACCTATGCCATCAGATGCTGATGTTGTTGTGTATTCCCCAGAACACCAGCATGTACGAGGCCTTATGGATATGGACATGGACATCGATTAGCGCCGAAGATCTGCAAGGATTGCACCTGGGGATGCTTGGGCGAGCCCCTGCTACGGGGGAGTCCCGGCTGCACCTTCGTGGACCAAGGGTGAGTCGGGAGATCCTCTCGGGCGTGGACCTCAGCCGAACCAGACGTCTTCGTTGTGGATTCGACACGCTATTGGATTTTCATGTCTCTACGGCCAGCTCACATTACATACTCACATACATACGCGAATCGTCCATCTGAGAGCGATGCGGGGTGCTTTGGGTACGTGGCATGGTCACTTGGGCCGCATTTGCGTGGTATCTTTACATTTACTGTCTCCCTACCTTGATTGAATAAAGGCCTGTGATTGGCTCGTAGAAAACGTTGTATCTTAGATCCAAAAGGGCGGTATGTGGGGCTTGAGATTCCCCCCCCCCCCCCCCTTTGTGTTTTTTTTTACTGTTTGACCAATTACCAAGTATAACCAATTATATGTCTTGTTTTGATTAATTGCTGTATCCTTTTAATACTTTTATTCCTTTCATATCCTTTGGAAGCTTGTTATATCCTTATAAAGAATTATATGCTTTGTAAAGCCCAGGCCCTGTGATGGCATAATCCCTTACTCTGTGGAAATCCAACTGTTCCCTTTCCTATGGCCTTGGTTGCAAGCTGCCATCTTTCTAGCCTCCCACAGACTTTGTCAATTTCCTTCATGTTGGCATATTTACGACTGTCCACTCCCTCTATACTTTCCCAACCAAAGGACTTGTGTTACATTACTTTGTCTGTTATGCCTTTTAAGGATTATATACTTTGTGTGACTTTATGCCTTGTGATGGCATGTTCTCTTTTACTGTCGAAATCCAGCTTGTGTTCCCATACTGTGGTCTCAGCTGCAAGCTGTTATACTCCTCCAAGTTCTCAATATTCTCCTTGTCGACAGCTTTATGGCTATCCACTCCTTATCTCCTTGTACTTTCCCTTCAAGCCTCAATGATTGTCCCTTCAAGCTTCAATGATTATGTTGTCAACATGTTACCTCATACTACTGGCCATAGACTTTATTAGGGCATAACCCTTGCCTGGCCTCAAACTTCCTTAACTAACTGAATAACAGGAAAGGACTATTGTGGGGGCCATAGGGGTTCACCCCTTGTCTCCTATCCTGATGTTAAACCACACCTCTATAATTCATATATATAATGAAGCCCTGATCGAACCTTTTTAGAGCATCTGTTGAGAAGTTGGTCTTTGTGAGCTTCTGTTCGACGTTTTGCTCTCCACAGCCTGTGTATTGACGAATCCAATAAATATATCAGTTGTTCCTCGTCTCGGTCTCAAGTCCTGAGTCTACAATCTGACATATATATATATATATATATATATACATATATATATATATATATATATACACATATATATATATATATATATATATATACACATATATATTGTTGCGAATATGGAATTTGGCCTCCATATCCGCTTGTAAATATTCCCCTATTTCCCCAATACTCCCCAACTATCCCCAATCCCCCATTCCCTAGTCCCATTGTCTGTAAACAACACTCTGTAGAACCGACCTTCCCCTTTTTCCCCCATTAAATGTCGTGCCCAGGTCCACCGCATCTCACGTAGACAACTTTCGGACATCTTGCTAGTTATTCTTAGTCTATGTCAGTTAAGGACTCCTTTCCATTAATTCTGACTCTTCGTTGCACCAGAATGTGATTATATGGCACCAGTAGTGAGTTTAGGACCTTCCCATACCTCCTTCCATCTTCTTCCCCAAACAACAACAACAACAACAACTACAGCTACAACAACAACTACAACCACGGCGCGCGGGGGGAGTGTGCGTCCTCCCACCAGCTCGGTTAGCCGCCATGACCATGCGCTCCACGGGGTTACCACGAAGGGGCTCCCTGTCAGCCCCTCGTCAAGGGCGGAGCCGGTAACCCCCCCGCATGCACCCAATGAGAAGCAACGAGCCGATTCCATCTGGGGCGGAGCTAACGAGCCGAGGGCGTGTCACTCCCCGCCGGATATACGCAGCGACTTACCGGATGTGAGGTGAGATGCGCCCCGAGTTTGAGAAGACAAGACGCCACCTCGAGCGCTGTGACCTCCCTGCATCTACTGGACCGTACAGTACCCTGTCCTTGAGCCAAGAGTGCACCTTGAGCCATCGATACCCGCTTTCCTTGCCATCAATCCCCGTGTGAGTCAACCTTTTGTCCCGTTTATCTGTCGTCTGTTGGGGTTAATATAAGAGTGTGTCTAAGTGCCTATCTTAATATGCTGTACCTCTCGTCCCTGTAATCTGAACCTTCCGCACTAATATAATCTCCTCCGGAGGTCTTGAGAACCGTATCCCTGGTGTCGTGTCATTTTAATCCCAGCCGTGTGTCTTTTCCTTCATTGATCTAGCGTAGCGCGATTAGTCAACGTTCGGGTATAATCGGGTAACTTGTGCAGACGTGGTCATACCAAACCGCTCGGTAAATAACATCTAAGCCGCGTCTGTAACAATTGGTGTCAGAAGTGGGATTCGGACCCGGGACTAAATTTATTAGGCCCAAATTTGTAGTAGAATCAATTCGGAGCGCGTTTCCCGCGCGAAATTATAACGGCGAAATTTGAATTTGTTATACGAAAATAAAAACCCGAATTTTGAAAGTCGCGCTATGGCAGACCAAGACAGCTGGGGTCCGGTAGTGGAGAGTGAGGCAGGGTCGGTCCAGGACCAAATTGAGGGACGCGAGGAGAGCGAAGCAGTGAGGGCGGCAGGGTCGCAAAATAGCGTTGTCACACACGAGGTGGCCACGGCGTCCACGCCCGCGGCAGCGCCCCTGGTGGATTCGAACCTTTTCCTCCTGCAAATGAGGGCCCTTATGGAACAAATGGTGGGAATGAGGGCTGATAGTGAGCGGTTGGGAAACCAAATGGGGGTAATGGGGAACCGGATGGATGCTCAGAGTGAGCAATTGGGGGTAATGGGAAACCAAATGGGGGTAATGAGGGACGAAGCGAGGGGTACCGGTGAGGGGTTAGACAATAATTTTAAGGAGTTAGACAAGAAATTTGGGAAGTTAGACAATAATTTTGAGGGGTTAGACAATAATTTTAAGGAGTTAGACAAGAAATTTGGGAAGTTAGACAATAATTTTGAGGGGTTAGACAACGGGATAAAAGAGGTGAGAAATGGGTTAATGGGGGTAGAAAACAGAATGGCCGCTCAAGAGAATCAAATGGAAGGGATGCAAAAAGGGTTAGAGGGGTTAGAAAACAGTATGGAAGGCAAATTGAGGGACATGAGGGACCAAGCGGAAAGGGAAGTTAACCAAATGGGGCAGCAGATAGAGGGGGTCAGAATGGGGGTAGAAACCAAACTGGATGCTCACAGGGAGGAAATGGAGCAGATGAGGGTGGCATCTGGGCAGGAGATGCAAGTGATGGGAGAGGAGATCAGAAGAGGAGTGAGTGAGGAGGTCGGAGGAGTGCGCGAGGAGGTGAGGCACTGTAAGGAGCACATGGAGAAGGAGGTGAGAAAGGGGACTGTAAAGTTACAAGGGGGCATAGAGGACCTGACGCAGGAGGTGGAACAGCTGACGGAGGGACAAAAAGGACTAACGGAGCAGGTTCAAAGGAACACTGTGGTATTAGGAGGTTTAAAAGCGACACAAAATGACCTAAAAAATGACTTGGTAGCGACGAAGAGGGAATGTCAGATGGTACGTGAGGGACTGACAACGAGGTTGGACGAGGTGATAGAGGTAATGGAGACGAAGGACCGGCAGGTGAGGACGCACATGGAAACGGTCAAGGTAGCCTTGGAGGACGAGCTTGAGAAGACAAGAGAGCCACCTCCGAGCGCTGAGAGACCTCCTGCATCTTTTGGGCCGCGCTATCCTGTCCCTGAGCACAAGGTGCACCTTGTGCTGGCCATCGAATACCCGCTTTCCTTGCCATCAATCCCCGTGTGAGTCAGTTTTTGTCCTGTTTCTCTGTGGTCTGTCGGGAATAATATAAGATTGTGTCTAAGTGCCTATCTTCCTTTGCTGTCCCTCTTGTAGTTGTAATCAAACCTTCCGAACGAATATAACCTCCTCCGGAGGTCTTGAGAACCGTATCCCTGGTGTCGTGTCATTTTAATCCCAGCCGTGTGTCTTTTCCTTCATTGATCTAGCGTAGCGCGATTAGTCAACGTTCGGGTATAATCGGGTAACTTGTGCAGACGTGGTCATACCAAACCGCTCGGTAAATAACATCTAAGCCGCGTCTGTAACAATTGGTGTCAGGAGTGGGATCAAGGCTGTGAGTGGAATGGGTGTACCTGGGTGTGAAAGGAAAGGTACGAGGAGCATGGGAATGGCTGGATGTGTGAGCAAGGAACGGGCTGCGGGGTGTAAGCGTCCAGGTGAAGCATCGACGTTAGACGGGGTAGAGTTTAGAACGACTTATAGCCGAATCGGGCCCTCGGTGCGTGCTGGGCCTCGCTTTGAACGGCCGCGTCCGTGCTCCACTAGGCGGAACGGGCGGCCCGATAGAAAGGGTCGTCATGGCGACCACTTTTTGTTGAGGCAGTCCGGCAGGCCGAGATCGAGCCATGGGATGGCTCCGTGCCGAGATGGTGCGTGGGATCTCGGCCCGGGTAAGCCCCCGTCCCTGCACCGAATGCGGGACGTGTCCAGCCGCTGGCACCAAACAACCCGCATTCATGGCTTGGCTTTACGAAGCCGGGCTTTGGACAGGAATTGGCGCACCGAGAGGCATTAGTGAGTAGACTGGGTGATGAGGTTAGTGTTTTGGCCCCGAAATTAGAGAAAAACAAAATTTGATGATTGGCAAAGGATTGGCAGAGTGATGATTGGTAATGGTACAGTGATTGGCAGATGATTGGCAAATTTTTAATTTGTTGAAATTTGATGTGCAAAATTGGTAGTGTGCGATGGGCCCGGTGGGTAAGGGTGGCATCCCTGCCACCCTTCCCATAGTGGGGGCAAATGCGCACTAGCTTATGGGGTGTATGGCAGTGAAAACTAGCCCGGGTGGGTTAGGTTATATTGTAGGGATCTAGCGAAGATGACATTAGGTAACGTTAAGATTAGTTAGTGACTGATACCTGTAGTGGGGACGCAGGTAGTTTAGTGTGGATGATAATGACGTGGGAGCGCAATAGTTTAAAGGGACGACCGGGAAGCGCAAGTTTCAGAAGGGAGTAGTTAGCTGAGATGATGCCGTGTGTGTGAGGATGGAACAGGTGTGATTGCACAGGTGTGCAACTGGACAGGTGTGATTGCACAGGTGTGCAACTGGACAGGTGAGTGGAGCAGTGTGTGAGTAGTGAGTGTGTGGATCAGCGCGAATGCGCTTGGGGAGAGAAGGGTGCAGGTGGCACCAGGTGTGAGAGCACAGGTGTGCAGGTACAGGTGTGTGGAGAGAGTTGGAGTAAGTGGTACGGAGTGGTGTGCATGGTGCGAAGGTGTGGATGGGGGAAGAGTGGACCCCTTTCACGAGTACCCGGGGCGGGTAGTGTAAGTGTTAGGTAGAGGGTATAGGTAAATTGTGGTTGGAAATTGGCATTTGTGGTGCGGTTGCAGAATGGTGTTGTGAATGGGTGCATTAGTGTTGTGGAAATGGCTGGGCGTGTAGCCTGTTAGTGTGTGTAGTTGGTTGGGCACTCCACCACTGTGAGGATGTCGGCCAGGTGAGGCCGCAGGTGGGCTCTGGGAGCCGGTAGTTGTGAGTGGGTGCCTGAGGATCCTGGGTGTGGATCGGGCAGCCCAGTGCCAGAGAGGGCACCGAGTGGGGAGAGCGCCAGAGGGCCTTCCCCAGGTAGTTAGGTTAGAGTAAGGAGCAGGTAAGCTCGGAGGCAACTGCAGTGGTGGGGGTGTGCAGGTGGGTAGACCCGCTGGGAGAGGTACACGCCACAGCCCAGAAATTGTGCGAGGGCACCGGGAGATGAATCGGGGGAGTGAGACCCCAAATTGAAAAGCACCACAGTCTGGCCAATGGGAATTGGTTTTTAGAACCCATAGTGTAAGAGGGCCAATGGTTTGGCCGGAGAAAGACCCCGGGTAGTGTAAAGTTGTTAAAGTCATTTAGGAAATAGTTAGGATTGATGAACCTGTCGCACCATACGCAGCCACTTACCTGTGGTGATGATGATGACTCCACACCTGTGTTTTCTTTGTTTTGGTGCAGGAAATGAGAATTGCTGTGAGGATTTGTGAGACGCATCACGACGTGGATGAGACATTGGGGTGATTCCATCTCTCCCTCCCTAGGAGGGACTGATGATGAATTGGTAATGGCAAATTTTGATGTTGAGTTGAAAATGGCAAATTTTGATGAGAGTTGAAAATGGCAAATTTGATTGGTTAGGAGGGAGAGAAGACGAATTTGGTTTATGGGAGGAACGGGGAAGACAGTAGGGATGTTTGTTGATTTGTAAAGTAGATGTTTATGGGTAGTGTTGTGTTGTGTGGATACAGTAAGGGGTAAGGGAGGGGCCATGTAGGTTACCTGGTGGGGGGGGGGGGCGTACGATAGGAACGTACCTGTCTCACCTGGTTCCCATGTGCCCCCAGTGTGCATCATCTTATATTGCGTGCACTTTTGCGCCCTTACCACCTTACTCACTTGTCTTCTTCTTTTGTCTCCCACCTCCGAGGATCTGGCTTTGGGGTAGAGAGAGAGGAGAGAGAGGTGCTGGCTACGCAGTTGTGGGCCTGCACTTTCGCTGCTTGCTGCTTGGATCGATACACCATATGGACCGCAATGTTTGTGGCCACCCACAATGGACCGCAGCTCTTTTGCGGCCAAGCACCACCCGTGGATGGACCTATGGGTCAACGTGGCACCTATGCCATACAGGTGAACCACTTTTAGTTGACACCACTGAAGGCCACAATATAGAAATGGACGCGGTTGGCGCCTTTCTTTATTTTTTTGAAAGAGGCAAGAACACCAAGTGCACCACATGAAGGCAAGACCAGCGGCAGAACATCGGCCGGCTGCGACACCACCGGTGATTTATAAACACTTTATTGGTGCACCGGATGGTGCTCACTGTGTGATGGGGTGGTGCTTCTCGTGCTGGGAAAGGGTGCTCTGCACGTTATTAAAGGCCGTAGGCCACAGAGCACTCGTGGGTTGGTGTATCGATGCTGGCATGCGTGCGCTCTCTATGCATAACATCTGCATGTGTTCCTCCAGAAACAGGTCCTGGATCGTAGTGTAAATAGCAGCGTAGTCTTGTAAATAATGCTCCCTACCGGCTGTATGTTTAGTTTGAGGATTCTTTCCGGATTCGGTTATCCTGTGGGTGTGTTTCTGTGAGGAGAAGGGTGCAACGTCGCAGGGGGACATATTTACTCATTTGTGAATATCTGTAAAACTGTCGCACTCAGGGTAGAGTTAATAGTAGAGGGAACTACATTGCGTGCCACACTAAAGTAGGTAAAAATTTATCGGGTCGGGACGCCCCGA
>NC_136264.1:216076224-216311224 GCF_964187855.1 Myxine glutinosa | reverse complement strand
CCAGCCATCCACCTCCTGCCATTCATTTCTGCTTCATTCCCCGTGTAAGTCTGACTGTCGTCTGTCCTTTGTGTTGTCCCTGGGAATAAGTAAGCCTGAATAGATAAGCTAGTATTGCACTGTCTTCTTCTGCTTCTGTCATTATTTTCGTATTTTTCCTTCTTCCTTGGTTTCTTTGGTCTTGTAAATATTAGTAATAAATCCCTGTTCTTCCTACCTTTGCCTTCTTTCCTTCACATCCGTTTCGTTTTAGTGATTTCTCGATTGAGTACCTGTGGCGCGATTTTGGCCAACGTTTCGGAATCGGGTTAGTGAATGCTAATGACTCGAACTTGGGGTTGCTAAAAACCGCTCGGCAACTAGACCATCTAAAACCGGGGTTCGAGCGGAAGTCCCTCCCCTGCTTCGCGGTCAGGAGTGGCACTCAGGTCCTTGGGACTTTTCGTAGACCAAATACCCTGGCTGCTCCCGACCGGAAGGAGCGTTGGGACCCCCAGGACTCACGTCGGTCAGTCGCGGACAAGGGGATTAATCCCCCCTTGGTAAGGGGAAAAGGGGCTGACGTTGAGATCCGTAACAATATATACTAGCTGAATGCACCCGGCGTTGCCCGGGTTCTTTTTGTATGAATTTAATCTTCTGTACATACAGTGCATTCAGAAAGTATTCAGACCCCTTCACTTTTTTCACATTTTATGTTGCAGCCCCATGCTGAAATCGTTTTAATTCATTTTTTTCCCCTCATCAATCTACACTCAATGCCCCATAATGACAAAGAGAAAACAGGATTTTAGAAAGTTTTGAAATTTATTAAAAATAAAATACTGAAATATCACATTTACATAAGTGTTCAGACCCTTTGCTATGACACTTGAAATTTAGCTCAGGTGCCTCCCATTTATCTTGATCATCTTTGCGATGTTTCTACACCTTGATTGGAGTCCACCTGTGGTAAATTCAATTGATTGGACATGATTTGGAAAGGCACACACCTGTCTATATAAGGTCTCACAGATGACAATGCATATCAGAGCAAAAACCAAGCTTTGAGGTCGAAGGAACTGCCTGCAGAGCTCAGAGACAGGATTGTGTCGAGGCACAGATCTGGGGAAGCCTACAAAAAAATCTGTGCTGCATTGAAGGTTCGCTAGAGCACAGTGGTCTCCATAATTCTTAAATGGAAGAAGTTTGGAACAACCAGGACTCTACCTAGAGCTGGCCTCCCGGCCAAACTGAGCAATCGGGGGAGAAGGGCCTTGTAGGCCAGCTGCATAGTAAAAAATACGAAACCAATTGTTCAAATTGTTCTAAAAGCACCAAAATTGGCACACATGTAGATTAATACATTCTGAACAATTTTGGATATGGAGGCATTCAAGATTCTCCCCGTAGCACATTTGGCGGCCATTTTTCAAAATGGCCACTATTTACCATTAGCGTCATTGAATATGTACCATAATTTGTCTTTTTGTGGATGCTAGAGGTGATAAGTGTGCTAGAGGTGATAAGTATTGTACAATTACACATACTTGTGTGCTTACCAAATAAAATGGCTACCATTTTACAAGAAAAATGAATTTTACTTTGCAGCGGCAGCGGTGGTGGCAGTGACGGCGGCTGCAGTAATAGTATAGTGTTGATAGTCATGGTACTTGTAGTAGTAGCTTGTGGTAACATGGTGGTGTTTTGTGTCTTTGCAGGTGAGGCTTTGATAACCATTCAACTGGTGGTGGATTACAGCAGCAGCAGCAGCACCACCTGACATCAGAGACGCGTTGTTCCAGACTGCAGCCATGGCAAAGAAGTTCCAACTGGTCGATACTTTTGAGCAACGTACTCCCACAACACCTCCTGAGACAAACTGGAAGCTGTGTCTTGTATGTCAAGAGGAGACAACAGAGTCACTTGTCTGCCCAGTACTGTCTAAACGCCGAGACCCTGGGAGTGGATACACGACAATGGCTGCAAACTTGGTCAAGTTTGATGAACTAGGGAAACTGCCAAGAACTGTTCAGTTACAGAGACTAGATGAAGGACAAGGTGTTGAGGCGACAATGGTTGCCCACCAGGCCAAGTGGCATAAAACATGTATGCTCCAATACAATAACACAATGCTACGAAGAGCAGAGAAGAGACTCATCGCAAGCAGCTCAGCATTTGGTAGTACTGACAATGTCCCAGCCAAGCACGCCAGAACACACTCTTCAGAAGCCACTACCAGCGGCACCTCCTGCTTTTTCTGTGGAAAGTCTGGCACAGAGACCCTACATGAAGTAGCAACCTTCCAGGTGGACACACGCGTACGGAAGTGTGCAGCGCAAGCTGGGGACAATGAACTCATGGCCAGGCTCAGCATGGGTGATATGGTGGCTCTGGAGGCCAAGTACCATTCCAAGTGTTTGTTGGCTCTTTACTATCGTGCAAAGACCACTGTAGAAGCCGAGCAGAAAACTGACCATGAAGGTGTGATGTCAAGAATCGTACTGGCTGAACTGGTCCTGTATATCGAGGAAACCCACCTAGAAGAGGGCACCGCCCCAGTCTTCAGACTCGCAGATCTTGCAAAGCTATACACGACAAGAATGGAACAGCTCGGGGTTGCTTTGTGCAAGAAAGTTAATAGCACAAGGCTGAAAGAGCGCCTGTTAGCCCAGTTACCAGGCCTGAGATCCCAGAGCAAAGGCCGAGATGTTCTACTAGCGTTTGATGACGACATTGGTGAAGCGCTAGGCAAAGCCTGCGAGCAAGACTGTGACACTGAGGCAGTTCACCTTGCGCGTGCTGCACAGATAGTTCGTCGATATATGTTTGAAGACACTGACCGATTCCGTGGATCATTCCCGGGCGGTTGTCAGGAGGACTCTGTGCCAAACGTACTAGTTGCAATGGTAAATATGGTGCTGGATGGCCCCAGCATCAAGAACCAAAGCCATTCCTCTTCGACACAAGCAGCTCTTTCCATTGCGCAGCTTCTCAAGTTCAACAGTGTCAAGCAAAGTCGGAAGCAGGGAGCAACCAAGACACAGGAGCCTCCAGCTGTCAGACACAGTACGTCTCAAGAAACTCCTCTTCCAACCTATGTTGGGCTGATGCTGCATGCTGAAACACGCAAGAGAGGACTTGTGGACAAGCTCTTCTCTCTGGGCCTAAGCATCTCATATGACAGAGTCCTGCGTCTTTCTGCCCAGATGGGAAACAGCGTGTGTCAGCTGTACCGCATAGAGCAAGTGGTCTGCCCACCTACCCTGCGTGGCAATGTGTTCACAACTGCGGCTGTGGACAACATTGACCACAACCCAAGTGCCACCACAGCCAAGAATTCATTCCATGGAACAGGAATCTCGCTTTTGCAACACCCAACGTGTGCAGATGAGGGAGTGGATCGTAGCATTGCTCTCACTGGGCGTGATACTGGATCAAAGACGGTTGAGCCTCTACCAGAATATTACACGGATGTACGTCCTGTTGCTTCCTCTGTCAAAGGGCAAACGATCCCAGCTACTTCTGTGACCTCTCTTAGACGCCACAACTTTGAGCAGCACATAGAAGATGAGTATATGTGGCTGGAGAACACGAGAAGTGTTCTCAAAGATGATGTTGAGGCCTGTGAAAACACATCATGGGCTGCATACCATGCAAGGCACCAAGATCCAAAGCAACCAGTCATCACACCAACGTCCCTGCTTCCCTTGTTCCAGGAGAGTGCTCACACTGTGGCAATGATCAGACACTCTATTGATGTAGTCAGGAGTGCAGTTCAACATCTCAACCCAGGCCAAACTCCAGTTCTGACTTGCGACCAGCCACTATTCACTCTAGCAAAACAGATCCAGTGGAAGTGGCCAGACACATATGGAGAAGACCAACTGGTGGTGATGTTCGGGGGGTTGCATATTGAGATGACGGCACTGAAGACCCTGGGTGACTGGTTGCAGGGAAGTGGGTGGACACAAGCACTGGTACAAGCAGAGATCACAACTGCAGGAACAGCAGACTCATTTCTTCGAGCAGCTCACGTCACACGCACCAGAAGAGCACACCAAGTCACAGCGGCTGCGTTGTACATTCTCCAACGGCGTGCCTATGACCAGTACAGCACCACCAATACAGAAGATGATGAGCACCCTGGAAGCTTCGAAGACTGGTGCAGTCAGAGAGAACAGAGTTACCCACAGTTTCAGTACTGGTCAACAGTCTTGGCACTGGAGCTGTCCACTCTGATCTATGTGCGATCTCTGAGAGAAGCCAATTTTAGCATGTACGTGGATGCTCTGACAGAACTGGTTCCGTGGTTCTTCGCACTAGACCACACGAACTATGCCCGCTGGATACCAGTGCATCTGCGGGACATGGCAGAACTGGCAAACAAACATCCAGACGTCTTCACAGAGTTTAGCAACGGACACTTCACAGTCCAGAAGACCAAGAGGATCTTTTCAGCAATCCCTATTGACCAAGGACATGAGCAGAACAACGCGTATGTCAAGGGTGATGGAGGAGCCATCGGCCTCACAGACAATCCAACTGCACTGAGGCGCTGGATGGTTGCCGGACCAGAGGTTGCTAGAGTGATTGTGGAATTTGACGACTTCAATCTGCATCCACACGACCAAGAGGAGACACGTCACCACGAGGAGACACCAAGTGTGCAGAACACTTTTGCCAGAGATGTGCGCTCACTCGTGGCCGTCATTGAAGAGCTGGGCAACCCTTTCGAGGAGGACAGTCAGGACTTGCTGGTGCTCGACACAAAGGAGATCGCAGACCCTGCAGTCATAGAAACAGTCCGTAATGCCAAGCAGATTGGCCAAGACCAGTTTGAAGCATTCTTAAAGGAATGCATCGTGGACAGAACCAAGTCCATTGAGGTGGCAATCCACCGGAACAAGCTACCACTGTTTGCGACCAAGAGAGGACCCAAAATACCCAAAGGAAAACAACAAGGAATTTTGGCCCATCTAGCACCATACTAACGACACATAATGAAGTCTATGTAATGACGCTAATGGTAAATGGCGGCCATTTTGAACAATGGCCGCCATATCTTCCACAGGGCTAATCTTGAATGCCTCCATATCCAAAAATGTTTAGAATATATTAATCTACATGTGTGCCAATTTTGGTGCTTTTAGAACAATTTGAACAATTGGTCTGCTATGCCGCAGGACTATTGGTAAGAGAGGTGACCAAGAAACCGATGGTCGCTCTGGCTGAGCTCCAGAGATCCTGTGTAGAGATGGGAGAAACTTCCCGAAGGACAACCATCACTGCAACACTCCACCGATCTCGGCTTTATGGCAGAGTGGCCAGACGGAAGCCTCTCCTCAGTGAGACACATGAAAGCCCACTTGGAGTTTGCAAAAAAGCACCTAAAGGACTCTCAGATTGTGAGAAACAAGATTCTGTGGTAGATATATATATATATATATAAATATAAATATGGACACTGTATATGTATACTATAAATACATATGTATATACACACAATTCAGTGGGATCATCGATCAAACAGAAAACATTTCTCATTTTAAATCTAGAAATTCCATGTTGTGCTGCTTATCAAAATTGCTGTAATTCAGTTATTTACCATCTCATCGGCGAGGATTCCATTGACACCACTTTCATAGAGTGATATGAGCCAGTTGAGGCCACGAATCTGGTAATCCCTCATGGTTCCACCCTTGACATCTGGACAAAAAAATAAAATAAAGGAGGGGGGGGTAGATGCACACCGAGTACAACTCCATGTCAAGGAAACCAAGAAAGCACTGTTTAAACCATGAATGAAATCAACCTCCAGGAAGTGAGGCCTTTGACAGAAGGAAATAGTTTAGGGATGATTTAAAATGAAAATTACAAGTTTTAAAACTGGAATGAGACATTTCCAAGTCTCAGAAAAAAGGAAGTGAAATGTAATTTTATAATTATCAAAATGTTATAATTAGTGGCACTCTTGCATGAGCGTAAATTTTACACACACACACAAAAAAAATATGATACCTATAATTATAAAACAGGAGTATCTGTCCGTCTGTCCATCCGTCCCGAAACTACTCCCTCAGTTTTGAGTCTAGCCCCTGCCAAACCTTCTGTGGAACGTTTTGGATTCCCAGCGGATGTCCAAAGGTAGGTGGGAGGTTTCATAAATTCCTCAATACAATTATGATTTTGAGTTTCTATTTGCATGAAGCGTTTCGTATCAGCCCTTTCTTGCTGGCAGATTCATCTGTATTGGTTATGATGTCAGATCGGTAAATATTCGTTTACATCATGAGTGTTTATAACGTTGTATTTTGTTATATTGATGCTACAGTTAAATTTGTCATTGGAATGATTCTGTTTGGAATGAAAATAGAGAGATTGCGTTTAAAGCAGATTGTGTAAATGATGTGAGGGTTTCCACCCGTGACATTCATGGATTCGGCATTTGTAGTTTTGCCATTGACTGTGTGTAGAAACATTCAGCTGCAGTAAGTGTTTTGTCAAAGTCCTTCACGAACCGGCTGTCCATGGCTGACGTTCAACTGAAGGTGGCACAGGAATGTGGAATTTATTGGTTCATTGTTTAGTATTTGCTGTTTCCGCATTGTCTATTTGCTTTTGGCCTCCCACCGCTGCTTAGCACAGGTACTTCACTAGTAATCTATATATACTATAAATACTATAAGTACTATACAGTATATATTAAAAGAGCTGTGTCCATGCTTGTGTAATCAAAATACAGACCAATTACTGCACTGTCGTCCCAAGAAGGAAGCCGGATAGTAACAACACATATCCACACACAACACATCTCTTGTAAATGTGATGCCAACACACACACACACACACACACACACACACACACACACACACACACACACACACACACACACACACACAAACACACACACACACACACACACACACACACACATTTTCGCATCCAGTCATAAATAAATGTCAAACCAGAATTTTCCCTTTATCGAAGCCATGTGGGAAAGAGTATGGACAGTTTTGAGGGAGTTCATGGGGGTTACGGTTATGGTGTGAAAAATGGAGAAGGTGAAAGGATTTTGGAGTTTGCTGATGGAGCTGATTTGTTGATTTGTAACTCAGTTCCAGAAAGAGGATAATAAGCTTGTTACATAGACGTCAGGTGGGTCGACGACAACCGTTGACTACCTGCTGGTGCGTAGGCGAGATAGAGGACACCTCCGGGACACAAAGGTGATCCCGGGGGAGGAGGCTGTTTCACAGCGCCACTTGGTTGTCTGCGACATAAGGGTGAAAGGTGCGAGGAGAGCTCGGCGGGTGAAGTACCAACCGAGAATGAAGGTGTGGAGGTTGAAAGAGGTGACAGTGAGGGAGGCATTAAAAGAGAGGCTGAGTATGGTAGAGGATGATGTGGTTGAACTTGAAAGTGGTTGCATGTCAATGAAAGATAGTCTGTTGGGAGCCGTTGGTGAGGTATGTGGATGGACAAAAGGACCAAAGAGGCACTCAGAAACATGGTGGTGGGATGATGAAGTTGGAAAGATTGACGAGAAGAGGAAGAAGTTCAAGGAGTGGCAGAAGGCGAAGGGTATGGGGGCAGAAAAGGCAGAGCATGAAAGTTATAAGGCAGCCAAGAAGGCTGCAAAGAAAGAGGTAGCAAAGGCGCAGGAGGCATGTGGGAAAATGTTCGGAGTACGCTTGGATTTGGAAGAGGGTCAGAGAGCGGTATTCAGGATTGCAAAGCAGATAGCGAAAGAGAGGTGTGATGTGATGGGGGTGAGTTGCTTGAAGGATGAAGTGGGACAAATCGTTGTGGACCCAGATGGTATTAAAGGAAGATGGAAGAGATATATGGAAATACTGTTGAATGCAGAGAATGAATGGGATGGCAACATAGAGAGTAACCCAGTTTTAGGAACGGCAGAGAAGATAACCGAGGAGGAAGTTGAGGAAGCGATCAAAGCAATGAAGAGTAGAAAACCTGGAGGGCCGACGGGAGTTGTGGAAGATATCTTGAAGGAAGCAGGAAGTTGGGGTGTGAAGAGAATGACAGAGATCTGTAATCTGGTGGTGAAAGAAGGCCGCATTCCAGTAGATTGGGAACTGAGTACCCTCGTCACTCTATACAAGGGGAAAGGTGACCCTCTGGACTGTGGCTCGTATCGAGCGATAAAGTTATTGGAGCATGGAATGAAGGTATTGGAAAGGGTGTTGGAGAGGAGGATAAGGAAGAAAGTGAAGATTGACAAAATGCAGTTTGGATTTCTGCCAGGAAGAGGAACGACAGATGCGCTTTTTATTGTGAGGCAGTTGCAGGAGAAGTACATGGAGAAGAGGAAGAAGTTGTTTCTTGGGTTTGTTGATCTGGAGAAAGCATTCGATAGGGTTCCACGTGAAGTAGTGACATGGGCATTTAGGAAGTTAGGAGTGGAGGAATGGTTCATCAGAGTAGTGATAGCAATGTACAAAAGAGCGCGCCCAGCTGTCAGGACAAAGGACGGGAACAGTGGTGAGTTTGAAGTGAAGGTGGGAGTGCATCAGGGGTCCTTCTGTCCATCCACATACCTCACCAACGGCTCCCAACAGACTATCTTTCATTGACATCCAACCACTTTCAAGCTCAACCACATCATCCTCTACCATACTCAGCCTCTCTTTTAATGCCTCCCTCACTGTCCTCCTTTAATGCCTCACCTTGAAATGAGATAGAAAATAATGTATAATCAGTTATGAGGTTAGTTGGCTACACAATACCGAAAATTCGGTGAAAAATGAAATTAAAAAATTAATAAATAAATAAAAAAGGGGAAAAAAGGAAGAAAAAAAAAGGAAAAATCGAGCTCCGTGGGGCTAGACACATGACATTGGCCTAACCAAATATCGAAACCCGTCAGATTCCACCAAACCCCTCGGAGAAGATGTAGCTTGAAATTGATTACCCCCTAAAAAGACATCTTTTTCGGGTGTGACTCCGCTCACAATGGGCGCAATATGCCCACTCTCGGTAGGACACAACTAGATCATGATATCAACCTCCCACCCAAGTTTCATCAAGATCGGATGATATCATCGGGTAGTTATGCTGCGGACAGACAGACACACACACACAGACAGACAGACGCACACACATGATGAATATAGTGGTCACTTGATAACTCGTGAACCAATTATATGGTCTTCATATGATTCATATCATATAAAATTATATGGTCTTTCATTAAAAACAGCACATCTAACAATTAAAAGTGTACATTTTTGTCACCAACCCCAAACAACTTTAACCAGCCTTGGTGGCTTAACGGTTAGTGCGTCCACTCTGAGTCTTGGAGGTCGGAACTTTGAACCCCGGGCGAGTCATACCAAAGACAAGAGATACGTGCTGATTACTTGTTCGACACTTGGCATATAAAAAGGCTAGAGCACGGACAAACAACCATAGGTTGGTAATAACAATGAAGGTTTTGACTGGAACAATGGCCTACTCCTGCGTCAAATTTCCTTGCAAGGGAACTCATTATTACTTCCGCCACCAAAGGTTGGCAGAAGTTATGTTGTCACCCCTGTCTGTTTGTTTGTGAACAGTATATATCAAAAAGTTGTGGTCGGATTGAGACGAAATTTGGTGGGGAGGTTGAGTGTGTGACAAAGACTAAATAATTTGATTTTGGTGAAGATCCGGACCCAACTACTATAATTTTAAAGTGATTCTACGCCATTGGGAGATAGGGCCAAAAACGATATATAGCAGACCACCTTTAGAGGCCATTTTTCCCCGCAGAGCGGGGGTTGGCCTTTTTTGGATTTGGACGAAATTTTATGGAGATGTAGTGTATGTGACAAGGACGAAATTATTAGATTTTGGTGAATACAGGGATTCGGATCCGGCTAGTAGAATTTTTAAAGTGATTCTTCACCATTGGGAGATAGGGCCAAAAATGATATATAGCAGGATATCTCAAAAAGTTGTGGATGGATTCGGATGAACATTGGTGGACAGGTTGGTTGGATGACAATAAATAATTGGTTCAATTTTGGTTATGATCTGAATCCAGTTCCAGAACAAAGAATTTTTAAAGTGATCGGGCCAAAAACGATATAGACCATGATATTGTCGCGTCCCTGGGGTTAAGACGCCCTGGGTGACGGATGACCGAAACGAGCTTTACTCCAAGGCCTATACCCAACTTGGTGGTAGTGACATGCGCGGGGTGGACGGTAGCAAGGGCTTACCTGCACGGAGTTCACTGGGCTTCCTCGAACCCACCACAAATAAACGAGACAGAGCACAAGGTAACATGCAACAGATAATGGGATAATTAAAACAATGCAAGGGAACAACGAAAGGTAAGGTAAACTAAAATTCCTAAATGAGGGTCCCTCCACTCCGACTCAGATACGAACAAGGGGAAAATAAAAGTAAAAGAAAACAAATAATGTTTATGTTGTGCAGCCACTTGGGATGCAGCCACAATCAGTTCGTGCAGCCACAACCAGTTCATCACTCCATCCTTAAACCCTATCTAATTTGGTCGCTTGCCAGAGTCTAATCTCTGTTCAGGAATGTTTGGATGACGGGGTTCCCTTGCCGATCGGCAAATGCTGTTTCTGACGGCCCTGGCGGGACGTTGTGGGCGAATGAGTCCATTACATTGCTGTTGCTGTCAGAAGGGCTTTTAATTGTAATAAAGACGAAGGGAAGATCACAGGAGGTAATTACACACTGGGGGTTATTCTTAATCCCTACCTAATTAGCATAGCTCCACCCCACGTATGGAGACACATAAACGCTTAACCGGACATTCGACCCTACTTAGATACATCAAGATGGCTTCTTCTTCTTCTTCTTCGCGACACTCGGAGCATGCTAATTTATACGATTCTGACTTTCTTAAGGTATTTCATCTCCTACCCCCACAAACGTAACAATATTTAAAACATTGTGGATGGATTACGACAAAACGAAGTGGGCGAGTTCGTAAGGTGGCAAGAAGCCGATTATATTTTGGTTCAGGTCTGGATCCAGATCCGGGCTATCAACAACAACAACAACAAAAGGCATTTTAAGGCCATTTTCCCTGCAAGAGCGGGGGTTAGCCTTGCGGTCCCCATGACAATGTTCTCCATTTTGCCCTATTTTCTGCATCTCCCCTTCTTAACCGCCGTGCCCGCAATTCTTCTTCGAACATCTTTAGCCAAGTCTTTCTCGGTCTTCCCCGTCCTCTACTTCCTTCTACATTCATTTCCATCACTCTTCTCAACCAGTCACTTTCATCCTTCCTCAACACATGACCAAACCATCTCAACCTGTTTCTCTTCACAGCATCCATCACAGGCTCTATTCCCATCATCTTTCGCAATTCATCATTTGTCTTCCTCTCTCTCAACGATACTCCACACATCCACCGAACCATTCGCATTTCCACCCTTTCCAGACTTCGTTGCTGCTCTACGTTCATTACCCATGTCTCACTCCCATAAATTATAACACTTCTCACACATGCAGCATACACCTTTCCCTTCAGCTTCAACGACACTCCCCTCCTCGTCAGCACGCCACTCAGTTCCCGAAACTTATTCCATGCACATCTCACTCGAGCAACCGTTGCCGAGTCTGATCCACCTTCTCCATTCAGCATGTCTCCTAGGTAACAAAATGTTTTCACACCTTCAAGCTTCACGCCGTCTCCAAGATCCAACTCAACATTTCCTCCATCTGCAGCTCCCTCTGTGCACACCTTACACTTGAATGTAGCTGCCACACTGGTTGATGACCCTCTCAAACCACTACATTTTTGATGAACCCACTCAGCGCACATTGTACATTGAATGGAATTCACTCCGACACCCTTCCTGCACACAGCACACGGCCACTTCCCAGTTCTTTCCACCTCACCACATGCTTTACCACTTGCCATCACCTTCGTTTTTCCGATATTCACCTTCAGACCTTTTGTCTCCATACATTCCTTCCACTTGTTCATCTTCTCCTTCAGTCCATCCATACTTTCTGCAATCAACACCAGATCATCTGCATACAACAACTCCCACGGTAAACCCTCCTTTACGTTCTGAGCCAGCACCTCCATCACAGCTACAAATAGTAGTGGACTTAGTACAGACCCCTGATGCACTCCCACCTTCACCTCAAACTCACCACTGTTCCCGTCCTTCGTCCTTACAGCTGTGCGCGCTCTTTTGTACATTGCCATCACTACTCTGATCAACCATTCCTCCACTCCTAACTTCCTCAATGCCCATGTCACTATTTCACGTGGAACCCTATCAAATGCTTTCTCCAGATCAACAAACCCAAGAAACAACTTCTTCCTCTTTTCCATATACTTCTCCTGAAACTGCCTCACAATAAAAAGCACGTTTGTCGTTCCTCTTCCTGGCATAAATCCAAACTGCATTTCGTCAATCTTCACTTTCTTCCTTATCCTCCTCTCCAACACCCTTTCCAATGCCTTCATTCCATGCTCCAATAACTTTATTGCTCGATACGAGCCACAGTCGAGAGGGTCACCTTTCCCCTTGTATAGAGGGACGAGGGTACTCAGTTCCCAATCCACTGGAATGCGGCCTTCTTTCACTACCAGATTGCAGATCTCTGTCATTCTCTTCACACCCCAATTTCCCGCTGCCTTCAACATATCTCCCACAACTCCCGTCGGCCCTCCCACTTTTCTACTCTTCATTGCTTTCATCCGGGCTATCAGTGGGATACAAAACATAAACTGTTCAGCCTGGCGGAGGTATGTTCTCTACAGAGTGCCGTTCTAGTTATTATTTGTAAATGCAGGCCATCCCGCCACACCTTCACACAATCCTTCCGCCCCTTCACGCCATCCTTCCGCCCCTTCACGCCATCCTTCCGCCCCTTCACGCCATCCTTCCGCCCCTTCACGCCATCCTTCCGCCCCTTCAAGCCATCCTTCCGCCCCTTCACGCCATCCTTCCGCCCCTTCACGCCATCCTTCCGCCCCTTCACGCCATCCTTCCGCCCCTTCACGCCATCCTTCCGCCCCTTCACGCCATCCTTCCGCCCCTTCACGCCATCCTTCCGCCCCTTCACGCCATCCTTCCGCCCCTTCACGCCATCCTTCCGCCCCTTCACGCCATCCTTCCGCCCCTTCACGCCATCCTTCCGCCCCTTCACGCCACCCTTCCGCCCCTTCACGCCACCCTTCCGCCCCTTCACGCAATCCTTCCGCCCCTTCACGCCATCCTTCCGCCCCTTCACGCCATCCTTCCGCCCCTTCACGCCATCCTTCCGCCCCTTCACGCCATCCTTCCGCCCCTTCACGCCATCCTTCCGCCCCTTCACGCCATCCTTCCGCCCCTTCACGCCATCCTTCCGCCCCTTCACGCCATCCTTCCGCCCCTTCACGCCATCCTTCCGCCCCTTCACGCCATCCTTCCGCCCCTTCACGCCATCCTTCCGCCCCTTCACGCCATCCTTCCGCCCCTTCACGCCATCCTTCCGCCCCTTCACGCCATCCTTCCGCCCCTTCACGCCATCCTTCCGCCCCTTCAAGCCATCCTTCCGCCCCTTCAAGCCACCCTTCCGCCCCTTCAAGCCATCCTTCCGCCCCTTCAAGCCATCCTTCCGCCCCTTCAAGTCATCCTTCCGCCCCTTCAAGTCATCCTTCCGCCCCTTCACAACATCCTTCCACCGCTTCACACGATGCTGCCATCGATTCACGCCAGCCCTCTGCACCTCCAGGCCAGCCCTCTGCACCTTTACGCAAGCCCTCTGCACCTCTACGCCAGCCCTCCGCACCTGGACGCCAGCCATCCGCACCTCTACGCCAGCCATCCGCACCTCTACGCCAGCCATCCGCACCTCTACGCCAGCCATCCGCACCTCTACGCCAGCCATCCGCACCTCTACGCCAGCCATCCGCACCTCTACGCCAGCCATCCGCACCTCTACGCCAGCCATCCGCACCTCTACGCCAGCCATCCGCACCTCTACGCCAGCCCTCCGCACGTCTACGCCAGCCCTCCGCACCTCTACGCCAGCCCTCCGCACCTCTACGCCAGCCCTCCGCACCTTCACGCCAGCCTGCCGCACATTCACGCCAGCCTGCCGCACATTCATGCCAGCCTGCCGCACATTCATGCCAGCCTGCCGCACCTTAATGTCATCCTGCCACATTTGTGATGGGACGTGCCAGCAGTGGCACGATTCCCTCCATTATTTATTTTTTATAAAATGCATATCCTACTATCCCTTAACCATCCTATATTATCACCAGGATTGCAGCATTAGTGCTTCCCTAAGATGAAGTGTTCTGCATTTTCTTGGTGGGCCTCTGTGTGGGACTTGTCCTTGTGTATTAATTTATTAGTATCATCCCTGGTGTATCATTAGATTCATTAGTATCATTAGACCCTGGTGTTGGGCTAGCGGCTAGGGTGCCAGCTTAGGATCCTAGGATCCTGGGTTCGAATCCCGGTCGATCGCTGAATTAACGCCAGGGGGGTTGACTCAGCCTGTCATCCTTCCGAGGTCGGCAAATTGAGTACCAGTTCACTGGTAATTCCCTGCTTGTCGTAAAAGGCGACAAAAAGGGTTGGCGGCAGGAAGGGCATCCGGCCGTAAAACATTGCTTCAAAAAGGGGACCAAAAAACAACAACAACCACGGTGCCCGAAAAAGGCCAACCCCCGCTTTGCAGGGAAAAATGGCGTCTAAAAGGTGGGTTTTTTTTCTTCTAAAGGTGGCTGTGCCATGTTTCTTCATTACCATTTTGGATTAATTTTAAATCGCTTGCAATTGTTGGAGTTGAGGCATCTCCTCTTCCAGCCATCGGGCCAATTATAAGTCAGGAGACATTGGAAAAGAGTGGGCTTCTATTTCCCATGTGCTGCAAATTTGGCCTCTCCTCGCACGGTCATCCGTGGTCACGCCCCACAGGTACGGGGCCGCAAGATGGCTTGGAGAGTGCTTTTGATGCACCATGTGCATACGACAATACATTTCACTTTAAAGCAAAAGAAAACAAGTTGGAGATAAGAGAATGAAAGCTATTCTTTAAAAAAGTAAAATACGAAGCATGGAAATCCCTGAAATGTGTGAAAGAGGAAAGGATCTCGTGACTGGATGACCAATAGACATGATCCTACTCTTACAGGAGGGGGGTTCTTCAAAGCGCGTGCAGATAGCTGCTGCTTTCTTGCTTTCCGACAATAACTCCTCATCTTCCTCTTGCTCTGTGTGTCGATGGCGAAAGCTGAAGAAGAGGCAATTTGGGAAGAAAAATAAAGGGGAAGAGAAAGAGGAATAAACAAATGAAAAGCAATTTTACAAAACCAGGGCAGACTGGGAGATGGGGTTAAAGGGAGCGGTTGGGGTAAAAACAACTGCAAGTCAGGAGAAAGAAGGGAGAACAGCAAAACCAAGGAAAGTCAGAAAAAGAAGGGGGTGGTTGCAAGAGGAGGTGAGCCAGGAGAGGAAGAAAGTGGGTTCAGAGCGAGATATTTGTCTCAAGGTGGGATAAAGGGGGAAAGGTGGCTGTTGGCTGTAGGGGTATGAGGAGGGGGATGGGAGAATGAATAAAGAAAGAAAGTTGGTGGCACAGAAGGAAAAGGACATAGTGAAGAGTTATTAATCCGCAAACTGCAGGTTCATAAATTTCTCGAGAATGATCTTGAAAGAGGTGTAAAACTATCACCTAAAATGAGATGAATAAATTTCAGCGTGACAGGTAGAAACATCACCTGAAAAGTTTTACAAAAGTGCACAGTGCAACCTCAGTTCACTTACTCTCCTACGGATAGCAGGCTTTGCTTCTCATCGACGCGAGCACGTGGACGACCAGGCTTCAGCTTGAGCGGTGATGTCGGGGACTTCTGTGAAGCAGGCTGGATGAAGTGTGCGAACACTTCCGTTTGTCTCAGCAGGTATTCAAACCGATTTGCTCGATCCGATTTCTGTGGCACAAACGATCAATGCTGTATACCTCTGTATTGCAAAAACACACTTGCCTTTAACACCCTATCATTTTAAACCCTTACCTCTGTATTGCAATAACACACTTACATTAAACCCCTATCATTTCAAACAGTTTTATACATTGCTTTTCCTTCCAGATTGCTAAACACACCTTCACATCCTGATCGATCCGCACACGAACTCCACACCTTCGGAACTAACAACAGAGCACCCCTTACTCCACTTACCCCTCTTTCACCAACCACTCCTTTATCTGCAACACATTCACTCCATCACCAAACTAGTTTTGGGTAACAAAATCCTGGGATATTTGTGTATTTTTGTTTTTGTGCAATAAAATTCCAGAATCGTAGATTTTTTTTTTTTTTTTTGTATACAAGATCAAGGCTCGTGAAAGAGCTAACATTAATCACACAAAAAGTCAAACCGACACATAAAACAAAAAATAAGGGGAGCGGTAGACAAGATGGGGCGAGAGGGGGAAGGACACACACACAACATTTGAGAGCAGGGACATCGAGAGAAATTTGGGAGGGGGAGGAGAGAAATTTGGGAGGGGGAGGGCTTGGTGGGAGAGGTATAAAACATATGGACACTGCAAG
Source organism: Myxine glutinosa (assembly GCF_964187855.1). NCBI lineage: Eukaryota > Metazoa > Chordata > Myxini > Myxiniformes > Myxinidae > Myxine > Myxine glutinosa. The sequence goes on along the minus strand of NC_136264.1, from coordinate 216,294,686 downwards.
GACTTCCAGGAAAGAAGTTGGAATTTCCCAAAAAAAAAGGGGAACCTGGGGTGAATTAGCGGGGGTAGAAAAGATCAAGGTTTTGGATGGGGGAAGATAAGAGATGGTGGTGAACAGCTGTTTTAAAGACCTGGAGGGAGGAGTGGGATTGAAGGGAGTGGGGGAGTTTGTTCCAGAGGCGGGAGAAAAGGGGAATGAAAGAGTGAAAGTGAGCAGAGAGCCTATATTTTGGCAGTTTAACCACAAGAGGGTTGCAGGCAGATCTTGTGCGACCTGTAGGAATATTAGGGGGACAGACCACAGAGAGAGCTGGGGGAGCAAGGCCAGAGAGGAGTCGGTAGAAGACAGAAAGACCACCAACCTGCCTGCGGTGAGCGAGTGAAAGGCCCTCGGAGTTAGCTTCACCGCAGGAGATTCCAATGATTCTGAAAGCTTTGGATTCAACAGCGTGAAGCCGAGGTAGGTGTGAGGCAGGAGCAGTGGCCCAGAGGGGGGAACAGTATTCCATTGAGCTGTGGATGAAAGCCTTGTATGTGGTGAGGAGCTCAGGTGTGCCAAGGAAGGACTTCGCACGACAGAGGATGCCCAGTCGGCGACTGGCTTTGGAGGCCAGCTTGGAAATGTGGTTTTCCCAAGAAAGATCATGGCAGATAGTGAGACCCAAAAGCTTGAGCGACAGAACTTCTTGGAGAGGATTGTTGAGAAAGTAGATGGGAGGGTTTTCCAATCGGTCTTTTCGGAGAGAAATAGTAAGAGTGTGAGATTTGTCAGGATTGAAAGACATGTTCCACTTGTTTGACCAGTCTGTGATTTTGTCCAGGTCTGCAGAGAGTGAGGAGGCTGCAGACTGCTGATCTGAGGGATGAGGAATGGAGCGGCAGATAGTGGAGTCATCAGCAAAGAGATAGAGAGGATTTTCCAGAGAGTCGGAGAGATCATTGATGAAGACCAGAAATAGCACAGGGCCCAGAACACTACCTTGGGGAACTGCAGCCAGAACAGGAAGGGGAGATGAGAGAAATCCATTCAGGGCCACACGTTGCCTACGACCAGAGAGGAAGTCCGCAAGCCATGAGTGGAGATTTCCATGGATACCATAGGAGTAGAGTTTGGTGAGCAGAGCTGGGTGTCAGACCGTATCGAAGGCACGTGATATGTCAAGGGAGACAGCTCGGAATTCCTGTTTGGCATTGACCATTTGGCATTTGGCATTGTTTGGCATTGCCTAGCCTGGTGTTGGCTTAGCGGTTAGGGTGCCGGCTTGGGATCCTAGGATCCTGGGTTCGAATCCCGGTCGATCGCTGAATTAACGCCAGGGGGGTTGACTCAGCCTGTCATCCTTCCGAGGTCGGCAAATTGAGTACCAGCTTGCTGGGATGAATGATCACGGTGTGTACCCCGATTTAGAATAGGTACACTGTATCCCTGCGCATCGTAAGAGCGTGACCAAGGGTTGGCGTCAGGAAGGGCATCCGGCCATAAAAACATTACCTCAAACAGGGAACCATGATTGTCATGGGGCCCACAAGGCTAACCCCCGCATTTGCGGGGGAAAATGGCCTTAAAACGATCATTCATTCATTGAGGACCTCCATCCATTGTTGAGACAGCAGAAGCAACATGTCCAGAGTAGAATGACCTGGTCTGAATCCAAATTGATGATCAGAGATCAGGCCATTGGAGAAGAGGAAGGATTTGATATCCGAAGCAATGATGGATTCCATGAGTTTGCTGATAATTGGGAGCAGGCTGATTGGTCTGTAGTTCGAGGGATCTGTTTTTGCACCTTTTTGTGTAAAGCGTTAATGTTTGCTGATTTCCAAGATGCTGGCAGATGACCTTGAGCAAAAGAGACGGTGAAAAGAACAGAGAGAGGGTGAGATAGAGCGGCAGAGCAGGATTTTAGGACCCGTGGGCTGATGCCGTCTGGTCCAGTTGCAGAATCAGAGTCGAGGTTTGACAAAAACTTCTCCACCTTGTCAGGAGAGAAGGACACAGAGTCCAGGAGCAGTTGGGTTCGACTGGGAAAGGTGGGAACAGAGAGAGATGGGTTTGGGACACAATATTTTGAGGCAAACACAGAGTTGAGGCATTCGGCTTTGTCACGTGCGGTGACAACTGTGTAGCCATTTGAGGTAAGGGAGGGGATGGAGGGGGTAACAAACACCAGAAACGGATTTGACCAGACACCACCAGGATTTGGAGAAAGGAGACAGGTTTGAGAGTTCATTCTTGAGTGTGGAGAGATCGTGCTTCCTGGCACTCTTCAGGGTAGACACACACTTGTTCTGAGATTGGTGGAAGGAACTGAGATTGCCTTCAGTTGGATTTGCCTTCCAAGAGGCAAAGTCAAGTTGTTTCAGGGCAACTGCCTCACCACAAGATTCAGTGTACCATGGACGGGAGGAAGGGCAAGACACCTGAAGACGAGATGGGATAAATCTGTGCATGAGAGAGAGCAGTTTGCTTTGTAAGAATTCCCAGGAAGAATTGATGTCAGAGGCAGTAGAGATGGGAGACCAGTCCAGATGATTGATGGCTGCTTGCAGACCGTGCCGGCGTGCCAGTCACCCTGAGTGAAATGCCAGACTCGTCGGCGTTGAGGAGGCTCTCTGAGAATGGCCAGAGAGATGTCCACTTTAACAAGCACATGATCAGAAGAACCGATTGGAGCAGAAGAGCAGCAGACATTTGCAGGGAAGTTTGTCATAACCAAGTCTAGAATAGAAGATACTCCATTGAATGAGATCCGGGTCGAGAAGTTGACAGATTGTGTCAGTCCCAATGAGTCGCAGAAGTCCTTTGCTGAGGTGCCATGGCTGGTGTGAGAGGAACCCACACCCAGCCAGCTGGCATGATGACAGTTGAAGTCGCCACATATGAGGAAGAGAGAGTTTGGACGAGTTGATAGAAGTTGGTCCATGTTGTCTGACAGCGAAATGTAAATGGAGTCATCACTGTTTGGAGGACGGTACAGAACACATATTAACAAAAGGTGGGAGCGGAGAGGAAGCCGTAGCCAGATGTACTCCTGGGGGTGGGGTGGAGAGAGGGCAGTGCAAGGAGAGTGAGGAAGAGAGTTTTTGATAAAGATAGCAACCCCACCACCAGGACGAGGCTCAGGTCTAGTACCGGAGGAGGGAGTAACCAGGAAGAGATATTAAGGAATCAGAGACATCTTGAAGGAGGAAAGTTTCTGTTAAGCAGATCAAGTCTGGATTGTCAGAAGCAACCTGAATGGAGAGATCAATCAGGTTTGAGCGAAGGCCCCGGATGTTCGAGGTCCATACCGTTAATGAGGAGAGAGGGGGAGCATCGGGTTCAGGACAGGGGAGGGGAGGGGTAGGGTCAGATGAAGGATGAGAGGGGGAGGTGGGAGAGCAGTTGATAGTGTGTCAGAGATTACAGAAGAGTTACAAGAAAGGGAAGAATGAGGAGGACGAAAGGTTTGATGGTGATGGGATGAGGCACAGTGAGGAGTTGTTTGAGGTGGGGCAGAGGAAAGTAGAAGGTTGGGGGAGGTGGAGGTATGAGATAGAAGGGAGACAAAGTGGGGAGGAGGCAGCTTTGAGGAGGAGGTTGGAGGGGGGAGAATTTGGGAGGGATGGTTGGGGGGGCGATTTGAAGGGGAGGGGTTGGGGGGGAGTTTTGAATGAGAGGGGCAAAGGCGCAGTTTAGGAGGGGAGGGGCAAGGGGAGAGTTTAGGAGGGGAGGGGCAAGGGGGCAGATTTGGAGGGGAGGGGCAAGGGGGGAGATTTGGAGGGGAGGGGCAAGGGGGGAGATTTGGAGGGGAGGGGCAAGGGGGGAGTTTAGAAAGTGGATGATTAATGAAAGACAAACATTTATAACAATTTGGGTTTATTGTGATTTTCAAGTTAGGGATCCGTTTAAGAACGATGGAGGAGGGGTGAAATGAATGTGAATTTAGAGCATGTAGTGAGAAAGAATTATAAGAGATTGAATATTTTTTTGAAATGGAATGAGTTGGAGAGGAAATTGAAAAAAGCCTTTTAAATAGGAAGAAAAACAGCGTGTTGTAATATACCACTGAATAAAACACTGCAGGGGAAAGTTTAAACATATTTAAACAGAACCGTGAAGAACAGTCTTACATTCACAAAAATACCAACGGGGAGAGGGAGCCTAGAGGGACAACTACGAGTCATGTGAACAGGGGAAAAGTTGGAAGGCAAGGAGATAATGGGGGCGGGCGAGACAGCGCACCTGGACAGAAGCACACGATGGGACACTTCACACGGGGCACTTCACACGTGGAGAATGGGAAATAAATGTTTTTTGTTTTTGTTTTTTTGGGGGGGGGGTTGGAGGGGGGTTAAAACGTTAGACAATGAGTAGATGTTCGGAGAAGTTTGGGGGAGAAGGGAAAAATCTAAGAACCTAGCAAAAACAGAGAAGGAAGAAACAAACTTCGACGGGAGACCGGGGAAGCCTGAGGCAAGGCCTCACACGCACGGCAAACAGAAACGATTAATTTATAGAAGATTAACACCGAGAAACTTCCAAGGGACACACTATAGGTTCACACACCGAAAGATAAATACAGTTTCGACAAAATAAAATTGTGAACAATGACTTAACTTTGAAAATGTGGAGAACGTGTTCAGCTTCGAAAACCTGTGCCGTCGCCGTCAGGATCTCGCGAGATCTTCTATGTGTGTATTTTTGTGTAACAAAATTCCAGAATCTTGGGTTATTTGTGTATTTTTGTTGTTGTGCAACAAAATTCCAGAATCGTAGGTTATTTGTGTATTTTTGTTTTTGTGTAACAAAATTCCAGAATCGTAGGTTATTTGTGTATTTTTGTTTTTGTGCAATGAAATTCCAGAATCGTAGGTTATTTGTGTATTTTTGTTTTTGTGTAACAAAATTCCAGAATCGTAGGTTATTTGTGTATTTTTGTTTTTGTGTAACAAAATTCCAGAATCGTAGATTATGTGTATTTTTGTTTTTGTGTAACAAAATTCCAGAATCGCAGGTCATTTGTGTAATTTGGTTTTTGTGTAACAAAATTCCAGAATCGTAGATTGTGTATTTTTGTTTTTGTGTAATAAAATTCCAGAATCGTAGGTCATTTGTGTAATTTGGTTTTTGTGTAACAAAATTCCAGAATCGTAGGTTATTTGTGTAATTTTGTTTTTGTCTAACAAAATTCCATAATCGTAGGTTATTTGTGTATTTTTGTTTTTGTGTAACAAAATTCCAGAATCGTAGATTATTTGTGTATTTTTGTTTTTGTGTAACAAAATTCCAGAATCGTAGATTATGTGTATTTTTGTTTTTGTGTAACAAAATTCCAGAATCGTAGGTCATTTGTGTAATTAGGTTTTTGTGTAACAAAATTTCAGAATCGTAGGTTATTTGTGTATTTTTGTTTTTGTGTAACAAAATTCCAGAATCGTAGGTCATTTGTGTAATTTTGTTTTTGTGTAACAAAATTCCATAATCGTAACTTATTTGTGTATTTTTGTTTTTGTGAAACAAAATTCCAGAATCGTAGATTATGTGTATTTTTGTTTTTGTGCAATGAAATTCCAGAATCGTAGGTTAATTGTGTATTTTTGTTTTTGTGTAACAAAATTCCAGAATCATAGGTTATTTGTGTATTTTTGTTTTTGTGTAACAAAATTCCAGAATCGTAGGTTATTTGTGTATTTTTGTTTTTGTTCAACAAAATTCCGGAAAGGCAGAAATTCCAGAATCATAGGTTAATTGTGTATTTTTGTTTTGTATTTTTGTTCAATATTCACCCAAAAGCCCCCCCTACTCTCCCCCCCCCCCAGCACACAACCCCCTCCTTGTTCAATATTCACCCAAAAGCCCCCCATATCCTCCCCCAGCACACAAGCCCCTCCTTGTTCAATATTCACCCAAAAGCCCCCTTACCCTCCCCCAGCACACAACCCCCTACTTGTTGAATATTCACCCAAAAGCCCCCCATATCCTCCCCCAGCACACAACCCCCTCCTTGTTCAATATTCACCCAAAAGCCCCCCATATCCTCCCCCAGCACACAACCCCCTCCTTGTTCAATATTCACCCAAAAGCCCCCCTACCGTCCCCCAGCACACAACCCCCTCCTTGTTGAATATTCACCCAAAAGCCCCCTTACCCTCCCCCAGCACACAACCCCCTCCTTGTTGAATATTCACCCAAAAGCCCCCCATATCCTCCCCCAGCACACAACCTCCTCCTTGTTGAATATTCACCCAAAAGCCCCCCTACCGTCCCCCAGCACACAACCCCCGCCTTGTTCAATATTCACCCAAAAGCCCCCCCCCACCCTCCCCCAGCACACAAACTCCTCCTTGTTCAATATTCACCCAAAAGCCCCCCATATCCTCCCCCAGCACACAACCTCCTCCTTGTTCAATATTCACCCAAAAGCCCCCCCACCCTCCCCCAGCACACAACCTCCTCCTTGTTCAATATTCACCCAAAAGCCCCCCTACCGTCCCCCAGCACACAACCCCCGCCTTGTTCAATATTCACCCAAAAGCCCCCCCCACCCTCCCCCAGCACACAAACTCCTCCTTGTTCAATATTCACCCAAAAGCCCCCCATATCCTCCCCCAGCACACAACCCCCTCCTTGTTCAATATTCACCCAAAATCCCCCATATCCTCCCCCAGCACACAACCCCCTCCTTGTTCAATATTCACCCAAAATCCCCCATATCCTCCCCCAGCACACAACCCCCGCCTTATTCAATATTCACCCAAAAGCCCCCCTACCCTCCCCCAGCACACAACCCCCTCCTTGTTCAATATTCACCTAAAAGCCCCCCTACCCTCCCCCAACGCACAACCCCCTCCTTGTTCAATATTCACCCAAAATCCCCCATATCCTCCCCCAGCACACAACCCCCTCCTTGTTCAATATTCACCTAAAAGCCCCCCTACCCTCCCCCAACGCACAACCCTCTCCTTGTTCAATATTCACCCAAAATCCCCCATATCCTCCCCCAGCACACAACCCCCGCCTTGTTCAATATTCACCCAAAAGCCCCCCTACCGTCCCCCAGCACACAACCCCCGCCTTGTTCAATATTCACCCAAAAGCCCCCCTACCCTCCCCAAACGCACAACCCCCTCCTTGTTCAATATCCACCCAAAATCCCCCATATCCTCCCCCAGCACACAACCCCCGCCTTGTTCAATATTCACCCAAAAGCCCCCCTACCCTCCCCAAACGCACAACCCCCTCCTTGTTCAATATTCACCCAAAATCCCCCATATCCTCCCCCAGCACACAACCCCCGCCTTGTTCAATATTCACCCAAAAGCCCCCCTCCCCTCCCCAAACGCACAACCCCCTCCTTGTTCAATATTCACCCAAAAGCCCCCCATATCCTCCCCCAGCACACAAGCCCCTCCTTGTTCAATATTCACCCAAAAGCCCCCTTACCCTCCCCCAGCACACAACCCCCTACTTGTTGAATATTCACCCAAAAGCCCCCCATATCCTCCCCCAGCACACAAGCCCCTCCTTGTTCAATATTCACCCAAAAGCCCCCCATATCCTCCCCCAGCACACAACCCCCTCCTTGTTCAATATTCACCCAAAAGCCCCCCATATCCTCCCCCAGCACACAAGCCCCTCCTTGTTCAATATTCACCCAAAAGCCCCCTTACCCTCCCCCAACGCACAACCCCCTCCTTGTTCAATATTCACCCAAAAGCCCCCCATATCCTCCCCCAGCACACAAGCCCCTCCTTGTTCAATATTCACCCAAAAGCCCCCTTACCCTCCCCCAGCACACAACCCCCTACTTGTTGAATATTCACCCAAAAGCCCCCCATATCCTCCCCCAGCACACAACCCCCTCCTTGTTCAATATTCACCCAAAAGCCCCCCATATCCTCCCCCAGCACACAACCCCCTCCTTGTTGAATATTCACACAAAAGCCCCCCTACCGTCCCACAGCACACAACCCCCTCCTTGTTGAATATTCACCCAAAAGCCCCCTTACCCTCCCCCAGCACACAACCCCCTCCTTGTTGAATATTCACCCAAAAGCCCCCCATATCCTCCCCCAGCACACAACCTCCTCCTTGTTCAATATTCACCCAAAAACCCCCCTACCGTCCCCCAGCACACAACCCCCGCCTTGTTCAATATTCACCCAAAAGCCCCCCATATCCTCCCCCAGCACACAACCTCCTCCTTGTTCAATATTCACCCAAAAGCCCCCCTACCGTCCCCCAGCACACAACCCCCGCCTTGTTCAATATTCACCCAAAAGCCCCCCCACCCTCCCCCAGCACACAACTCCTCCTTGTTCAATATTCACCCAAAAGCCCCCCTACCGTCCCCCAGCACACAACCCCCGCCTTTTTCAATATTCACCCAAAAACCCCCCTACCGTCCCCCAGCACACAACCCCCGCCTTGTTCAATATTCACCCAAAAGCCCCCCATATCCTCCCCCAGCACACAACCCCCTCCTTGTTCAATATTCACCCAAAAGCCCCCCATATCCTCCCCCAGCACACAACCCCCTCCTTGTTCAATATTCACCCAAAAGCCCCCCTACCGTCCCCCAGCACACAACCCCCTCCTTGTTGAATATTCACCCAAAAGCCCCCTTACCCTCCCCCAGCACACAACCCCCTCCTTGTTGAATATTCACCCAAAAGCCCCCCATATCCTCCCCCAGCACACAACCTCCTCCTTGTTCAATATTCACCCAAAAGCCCCCCTACCGTCCCCCAGCACACAACCCCCTCCTTGTTGAATATTCACCCAAAATCCCCCATACCCTCCCCCAACGCACAACCCCCTCCTTGTTCAATATTCACCCAAAATCCCCCATATCCTCCCCCAGCACACAACCCCCGCCTTGTTCAATATTCACCCAAAAGCCCCCCTACCCTCCCCAAACGCACAACCCCCTCCTTGTTCAATATCCACCCAAAATCCCCCATATCCTCCCCCAGCACACAACCCCCGCCTTGTTCAATATTCACCCAAAAGCCCCCCTACCCTCCCCAAACGCACAACCCCCTCCTTGTTCAATATCCACCCAAAATCCCCCATATCCTCCCCCAGCACACAACCCCCTCCTTGTTCAATATTCACCCAAAATCCCCCATATCCTCCCCCAGCACACAACCCCCACCTTGTTCAATATTCACCCAAAAGCCCCCCTACCCTCCCCCAACGCACAACCCCCTCCTTGTTCAATATTCACCCAAAAGCCCCCCATATCCTCCCCCCAGCACACAACCTCCTCCTTGTTCAATATTCACCCAAAAGCCCCCCTACCGTCCCCCAGCACACAACCCCCGCCTTGTTCAATATTCACCCAAAAGCCCCCCCCCACCCTCCCCCAGCACACAAACTCCTCCTTGTTCAATATTCACCCAAAAGCCCCCCATATCCTCCCCCAGCACACAACCCCCTCCTTGTTCAATATTCACCCAAAAGCCCCCCTACCGTCCCCCAGCACACAACCCCCTCCTTGTTGAATATTCACCCAAAAGCCCCCTTACCCTCCCCCAGCACACAACCCCCTCCTTGTTGAATATTCACCCAAAAGCCCCCCATATCCTCCCCCAGCACACAACCTCCTCCTTGTTCAATATTCACCCAAAAGCCCCCCTACCGTCCCCCAGCACACAACCCCCGCCTTGTTCAATATTCACCCAAAAGCCCCCCCCCACCCTCCCCCAGCACACAACCTCCTCCTTGTTCAATATTCACCCAAAAGCCCCCCATATCCTCCCCCAGCACACAACCCCCTCCTTGTTCAATATTCACCCAAAATCCCCCATATCCTCCCCCAGCACACAACCCCCTCCTTGTTGAATATTCACCCAAAAGCCCCCCATATCCTCCCCCAGCACACAACCTCCTCCTTGTTCAATATTCACCCAAAAGCCCCCCTACCCTCCCCCAACGCACAACCCCCTCCTTGTTCAATATTCACACAAAATCCCCCATATCCTCCCCCAATGCACAACCCACTCCTTGTTCGATATGCCACCCCTCACCACCCACCCCTCACCATCCACCCCTCACCATGCACCCATCACCATCCACCATGAACATCCGCTCCTCACCATCCGATCCTCACCATCCGCTCCTCACCATCCGCTCCTCACCATCCTCCCCTCACCATTCACTCCTCACCATGCACCCCTCACCATCCATGCATCACCATCCTCCCCTCACCATCCATGCATCACCAGCCTCCCCTCACCATCCTCCCCTCACCATCCATGCATCACCATCCTCCCCTCACCCTTCCATGCATCACCATGCTCCCCTCACCATTCACTCATCACCATCCTCCCCTCACCATTCACTCCTCACCATCCGCTCCTCACCATCCTCCCCTCACCATTCACTCCTCACCATGCACCCCTCACCATCCATGCATCACCATCCTCCCCTCACCATCCATGCATCACCAGCCTCCCCTCACCATCCTCCCCTCAACATCCATGCATCACCATCCTCCCCTCACCATCCATGCATCACCATCCTCCCCTCACCCTTCCATGCATCACCATCCTCCCCTCACCATTCACTCCTCACCATGCACCCCTCAGCATGCACCCCTCACCATCCACTCCTCACCATTTTATTCTCGTACTCCGGATCACTGCTCTGGAGTACACGTACAGGCTTTGGTGGAGGTTGAAGGGAAAAATCCGCGTCCATTCCCTACCGAGAACAATTACACATTACACGTGAATAAATGGAAGGCAAAGTTCAATGAACGCATCCTGAACATTTTGGCGCCAAATCTGAGGAATAAAAATAGAATAAAGGCGCAAAGGTAACGGAAGTTGGCGGTTATTACTCATACTGACGAGAATTTCAGTTCGGTTATCAGAGAACTTTTGTTATCCATGAAAAGTAAACAATATTACACACTTGGTAAGTAACAACTTTTATAAGACGCTCGGATTTCCCACGACAATTTGAATTGTAATTGTAATTGTAATAAATTGTAAAAGACGGCCGGACACTGAAGTTACAAAACTCGTGTACAACGTCTCGTCAACCAATGTGAGTAATTTGAGAATGGGACGTGACCCGACGGGATCGCGTTAAAAACGACGTCATCGCGTTAAAACGACGTCATCGCGTTAAAACGACGTCATCGCGTTAAAACCAAATGAAAAACTAGAAAAAGGCGATTAGAACATCTACCCAAATAGCGAAGGCTTCACCGGTGCGGCCTAGTAAGTCGGAGCGCCAGAGGCGTGCCTCTCCCCGGATCACGCCACTATCCCAGGATCCAAAAGGGCCGAGGGACCGCGGCGGACACACGGGCCGATCGGCTCACCTCGTCAGGGTCCCCGCGCTTGTCGGGCAAGCTGGCATCGCTGTCCCCGTCGGACATGGCAACCCTTCCGCTTCCAACCTGCTAAACCGAGAGCAGAAAATGGAGTTCGGCTAGATTTCAGCAACTGCAGCCGGACGGACGACGGACGAGCGGTGTTTGAGCCGAGGACGGTGAGACCACCAGGGGGCGTCAGGAGCGAGTCGGTGAGAGGGTCCAGGTTTGTCCGGCCGTGTCCCATCCGAGGCCGAAACCTCATCACCAAAACCACGTATCAGGCCGGTGTAAACCACGTACCAGGCCGGTCCGCCGGGGCCTGTTTTACCAATTTCCTTGATCCTGAGGGCGAAATGTCGTCGTTACGTTCGGGAGTTTAAATGAACCATTTGATCGTCATCGCATCAGTGAATGATCCTGATGTGACTTGAAGGTTTGGCGACGCGACCACGGTTGGGCCCGGCGATAGGAGTCAGACAAGCTGGTCGTTCAGACGATGCTCGGTCTGTCTATCTTAAAGTAAGTGTCGATGTCTGTGTATGTCTGTGTCTTTGTGCTGCTGTCTCTGTCGCTGTCTGTGTCGCTTTGTCTATGTCTATACCGCTGTCTATGAGCATGCCGCTGTCTGTGTCGCTGTCTGTGTCTGTCTATGCCGCTGTCTGTGTCTGTCTATGCCGCTGTCTGTGTCTACTATGCCGTTACCTATGCCGCTGTCTGTGCCCGTGTCGCTGCCCGTGCCCGTGTCGCTGCCCGTGCCGCTGCCCGTGCCCGTGTCGCTGCCCGTGCCCGTGTCGCTGCCCGTGCCCGTGCCGCTGCCTGTGCCCGTGCCGCTGCCTGTGCCCGTGTCGCTGCCTGTGCACCCGTGTCGCTGTCTGTGTCTGTGCCTGTCGCTGTCTGTGCCTGTCTATGCCTGTGTCGCTGTCTGTGCCTGTTTTTATGCCTGTGTTGCTGTGTGTGCCTGTTTTTATGCCTGTGTTGCTGTGTGTGCCTGTTTTTATGCCTGTGTTGCTGTGTGTGCCTGTTTTTATGCCTGTGTTGCTGTGTGTGCCTGTTTTTATGCCTGTGTTGCTGTGTGTGCCTGTTTTTATGCCTGTGTTGCTGTGTGTGCCTGTTTTTATGCCTGTGTTGCTGTGTGTGCCTGTTTTTATGCCTGTGTTGCTGTGTGTGCCTGTTTTTATGCCTGTGTTGCTGTGTGTGCCTGTTTTTATGCCTGTGTTGCTGTGTGTGCCTGTTTTTATGCCTGTGTTGCTGTCTGCCCCTGTGTCTGTGCCTGCGTGGCGTACTTCCTTGTCTGCCTTTGGGGTTTTTTCCGGTTGTTGCTATTACTGACTAAGCAAGGGGTTAGTAACTTGTGTGTGCAAACCACCCTCCATTGGCTCAACAACTTGTTTACCTTCCTGTTCTTGGAGACCGTATTGCGTGTCGATCAGTCTTCCTTCTTAGACAGGTCCATGCCAGGCAGAAATGGCGCCGTTTTCCAGTCAAGGTTTTCTCAGTGGATTTATATACTTTTGATCATACTCTGTCGAATAAGCTTGTGGGCCACCCTGAAATTTGCCTCAAATCCAAGATGGCGGCCAAAAATCCAAAATGGCCACCAGAATAGCTAAAATAGTATTTCTGAGAGTTGCTTTTACCCATAGATGATTTTTTTTCAACTGATTGTGGCCTATTATGATAAAGAAAGATAACTCAGTCATAACTCAGCCATAAAAATTAACAATCGGTACTTTATTAACAAAATGGCCGCCGGGCAACTTCCGTATTACGGAAACTGCTATAACTTCAGTTCCGAGTGTGATATGATTATAATTTTGGTGTCCAGTCATATGTTTTTGGGGTCAAGGAATCCATATTTGTACTTTTTATTTCAGTGAAATCATTGGTTCATAAAGAAATCTAAGATGGCTGCCAATACTGGCCACCGATGTGGCAGATTCAGTCATGTCTTGTGCTCCATAATATATATTACAATACATTTTGATTCAATTTCTTGGTTTCCAAAGTCTGGTTATCCATTTAGTTGGTTTATCATGGCACTAGCTCAATAGATCATCCCCTAAATCATGGATGAACAATAAATCCAAGATGGCTGCCGCTGAACGGCTCCTAGTCAGTTTTGCTTCGTCTACCAAACTACACAGGTTTATAAAATGTATCTGAATTCCCATTCAATATGATCCCCGGCTTTGGTTATGCTTTGGGAAAAATATGTTGTTCAAAAGGCACATAATCCTCAGTTACTAAGATCAAGATCAAGATCACTCTCTTCACTCTGAAAGTCTGAATAAAGTCCACAGGTATCCGAAGAAAGTTGTTCCATGGTGCTCTCCGAATTAAGGCTTAAGGACGTATCAGCAATGTTGTGCCTCATAGCAGCTGTAAGGGAGAAGAGCATTGAAACACACCTGGCAGCAGAGAGAACGCTTCTTCCAAAGTGCTTTGCTTTCGGGCACATCAACTATGCTAGGTACCTGACATTCCAACACGTCAATCTCCAAAATCTGAAGGTGAATCACAAAGATGCCTGGGATGATCTGTTGCAAAATGGATTCGGAGGGTCGATGACTGGCGAGCCCTTTTCTACGATCCATGGGGACTTGATCACTGAGACCACAATCAACAGAGAGGTTAAAGTCCGGGGTGGTCCAATGCAAGGCGGTTACAGTACCAGCAAGCAGACAACAGATGCGTTCATAAAAACGAGTCACTTAATGGCAAAGCTCAGAGGAAGATTGAAGGAAAGGTTGCATATCCTGACCTCTTCAACTCACAAGGAAACAACAATAGGGGCACGGAGGCAGCATGACAACATGGTTCGCAACCTAGTCATCCAATTGGATAAGTACTTTGACCCTTTTCTGATTGGTTCTGCGCGTCACATGAAAACTGGAGTGGAAATTAACCAAGGTATTGTCAGTGGATTGTTGTCATCAACCGAAGCAGGAGAGAAACAATTCCAAGACTTTGTTAACCTTAGACTCAAGGCTACTGGAGAAGGCAGAATGAACATTTTTGACAGGATTGTGAATCTCAAGATCAAAACGGGCATGGAGAAGGTCAAGAAAAATCCAAAGGCAGTGAACGTTCTCAAGGAGGATCGACAAGCATTTGGTGTGTTGGTAGGAAAGGCAACTACCCCTGAAGAGGCACATTCACACCCCCTGACAACTATTCCACTTGCCCTTGCCACACCAGAACGAGACATTCGACAAGGTTCTAAAGCAGCGCTGAGGAACTACCTTATTGAGGAATCTTCATCAACTACAGAGGAACCGCCAAATAGAAGCAACTGGCTGATTGACGGAATGGCAGCTGTAAAGTCAATCCCGGCTCAACAGACTTGGGGAGAATACACTGATGCCCTATTGAAATTCTGCATGCCACCAAGCCAGTCAAACCCAAAACAGCTTGGGATCATATTTGATTCCTACTGTACGTCCACTACAAAGGAGTTAACCCAACGACGCCGAGGGATCTCTGGTAGCAGAACCCACATCACAAGCCCCGAGCAGAGTATGCCCAGAGGCAAAGATTGGGACGCATTTCTGCATAATGCTGAAAACAAGACTGAGCTGATTAAATTTATGGTCACTTACTTCAAAAGTGATTCAGTCAGATCGAAACTCAGAATTCCACTCACCGTGACAGAGGAACAGAATACATGGTTGATCACGCAAACTAAGTTTGAACAACTTGAATCCTGCAACCATCATGAGGCTGACACCAGGCTTGTTCTTCATGCAAGCAAGTGCGAAGGTCCGGTTGTGATTAAGGCTTCAGATACAGATGTACTGATCCTCTTGAGCTATGCCTATTCTGTCTGCAAACCACCACAAGACTGGTTCATGAAGATTGACCATCGGTACGTCAGTGTCAAGAAACTAACGACTCATTTTGGAGATGAAGTGTGTCAAACTCTCCCAGCATATCATAGCATTACTGGATGTGACACGACATCATTCCCATTTCGCATCGGCAAAATCAAGCCATTGAAGAAGATGTTGAAACAAGAGAAATCCCATCTACTCTCTCAGCTGGGCAGATCAAATCAATCTTTTCAAGATGCTACCAGTGCTAAATGCTTCTTCAGAACCTGCATGTATTCTGGAAGTGAACAAGAAAGCTTTGTTGAAACAAGGATCCGAACGTACAACACTCAAAAGGTGAAATCTAGTTCCAGCATCCTTCCAGACGAGAGTAGCACCAATGAACACCTCAAGAGGAGTGACCTTCAGGCATGGGTGTGGTACCAGTGTCTCAAGCAAAACATTGAGTATCCTTCTATCACTGACAGAGGATGGGAAAATACAGATGATGGTATCAGGCCAATATGGTTTACCTGCCCGCAACTCCCTCCAAGCCTCTCCAAGAAAAAGAGCAAGAAAAGACAAATTCAAAGTAAGTATACTAAAAATATATCATTACTTTGATCATTGCTTTTCGTTCCTGTCATAAAGTTCCTCCAATGTATTCCCACTGGCAGTGCATTCATCCAGATTAAATATGTGTAACCTTCCACTTACAGGTCTCGCGGAGTATGATGCAGATTTAGAAGATGCAGTAGAAGAGAGAAGCCAGCCTTCAAGGAAGAAGAGACACAGAGAATACAAGCAGAAAACATGTACAAGACAGTGAAGTTCACTGTAGAGAAAGAGAAAAGCAAGGTAGATAAGTCCAAAATGCAATCGTAATTTTGTTATTTTTATATGATTTACTGTTTTGAATCCCGACTATATCCATTCACATTTTTTATAGGTATCGGTGGGGCAGAAGAAAGAGGAGAAGAATCTGAAGTTGATGAAGAGTACCAAGGAGATGGGGAAAATTCGGAGAGCACCATGGAACAACTTTCTTCGGATACCTGTGGACTTTATTCAGACTTTCAGAGTGAAGAGAGTGATCTTGATCTTGATCTTAGTAACTGAGGATTATGTGCCTTTTGAACAACATATTTTTCCCAAAGCATAACCAAAGCCGGGGATCATATTGAATGGGAATTCAGATACATTTTATAAACCTGTGTAGTTTGGTAGACGAAGCAAAACTGACTAGGAGCCGTTCAGCGGCAGCCATCTTGGATTTATTGTTCATCCATGATTTAGGGGATGATCTATTGAGCTAGTGTCATGATAAACCAACTAAATGGATAACCAGACTTTGGAAACCAAGAAATTGAATCAAAATGTATTGTAATATATATTATGGAGCACAAGACATGACTGAATCTGCCACATCGGTGGCCAGTATTGGCAGCCATCTTAGATTTCTTTATGAACCAATGATTTCACTGAAATAAAAAGTACAAATATGGATTCCTTGACCCCAAAAACATATGACTGGACACCAAAATTATAATCATATCACACTCGGAACTGAAGTTATAGCAGTTTCCGTAATACGGAAGTTGCCCGGCGGCCATTTTGTTAATAAAGTACCGATTGTTAATTTTTATGGCTGAGTTATGACTGAGTTATCTTTCTTTATCATAATAGGCCACAATCAGTTGAAAAAAAATCATCTATGGGTAAAAGCAACTCTCAGAAATACTATTTTAGCTATTCTGGTGGCCATTTTGGATTTTTGGCCGCCATCTTGGATTTGAGGCAAATTTCAGGGTGGCCCACAAGCTTATTCGACAGAGTATGATCAAAAGTATATAAATCCACTGAGAAAACCTTGACTGGAAAACGGCGCCATTTCTGCCTGGCATGGACCTGTCTATCTTATGTGTCTGTCGAATGTTTATTGTCTCTCACCCCTGTCCTGTTCAATCCATTGGTCTGTCCATTTCTCTCGCCTTCCTCATTCATGAGGCTTGACTTATACATTTTTTATTATATAATAGGTTTTTTGTATACTGTACTTATTTGTACATCACAGCCGTGTAAGGAAGTGCTTTGTTTATGGATTTTCCTTTCTACAGCACGAATGTGTACATTTTCTATTTTATATGATTTCATTTCATTGTACTTGTATTTTAATTGTTGTCGTTATTGCAAAGTTATTTTTTTGTTTTTGTTTGTTTTCCGTTGTTCTTCAAAATAAACTCAAATTTTTCGGTACCATCCCTAGCTAGCATGGACAAGATTTTAGAAGGCCTGCTCACGTCGGAGCATTCAATGGCTGTGAAGCGAGGGATCGTCCGCAGGGTTCTCGATGCCGCCGCCACACCACGGCCGTCCTCCGAAGACTGCGAGGCCATGTTCTCACTCGGTTGTCGGCTCCTGATACTCGGTGCCGACACATTTCAACAACAGGTGATGCCCCAGTCTCTCATTTCATTAATCCATCCCTATTCTAGCGATTCTCTACTTGGGATCAAAATATTTGTCAGGAGGTGGAGTTGTTAAATGCATTTCTGGAATGGCTGAGTTTTGATGTCTCCTAACCTTCCTTAGGTTGGAGAACAAGTCCTGACAGCATATGCCCAAGCACAGCCTGAACCCTTCTCCAAGTTCTTTAGCGGTACTTTTGTGCTCGGCTTGTTGAAGGATGGGTACGACCCTTTAGGCCCACGGGAGATTTGCCTCTTAGATCTACTCCAACTTGGGCTACGTTTAAATCTCAATCACCCTTCGGCGCCGGACGTTCACGCCGTGGTCCGTGTCGAGGCCTTGCGCATGATGTGCGAGCGACCACCCGCAGCATTTGCGGCCAGGTGAGTGCACGCCACTTTTGAACATTTGGTGTGGAATAACTTGCTTTATCGCGCAGACTCTGCAGGCCTTCTAACGTCTCTCATGGTCTCTTTCCCAGGCTTTGCGAAATTCTTACCGAGTTCTCACAGTGCCTACCACGTGAGCGTCGCTGTGCCGTTCTTTTCTGCCAGCAGCTTGTACATACTGTCGCTCGCTTCCGTTGTTCGGCGCCATTGGCAGAGCGTCCCGGAGTAGAGCTGGAGGTGGAATTTCGGGCTTTTATCACTCGGGTAAATGGGGTGAGCAAGCTGCTCCCTCGGATTTGGCTCATCGAACCCGGTACACTACTGCCTTCCCTTCAAGAAGTCTTTTCCATAATTTCCACAATTGGTGAGCATTGCCTATTTTCTGCATAAAGATATTGGGATTACCTTTTCCATTTCCAGTTTTATTGAAGCAAAGTACAATTAAAAGGAAAAAAAAAAAATCAATGTTAAGCCTTCCTTTTTAATATGTAGTTTAAGAATCAAAATCATGATGGATTTTTCAAATGCCAAAGATGAGCCGAGTGGGAACTGAAGGACATCAACAGAACATGTAATTAACACGTGACAAACGGTTCAGGGATACCCACACACGTTTAACAACTTGTATTTTATTATGATTCAACAACTTTCATTCATGCTGCTTCCTCGGGTTACTTTCACCATCGCATTGAAATATCAACATGCTATTCTTAAAAATGATTTGCATTATCCATCATACCAATCCCCTTTACAATAACGGCAATCAAGCATTTCCGACTCATGATTTCTTAATCAAGAAAAAAGGTGATGTTGGTGAAGATATGTGCCTGATTGCTCTACAAACTGATCATGAGTGCTAATGTCGAGGGGGAATGTTGAATCTGAGATCGCATGTGACTGGATTAAACCCTGGCCAAGCGATGTAAAATTCACTTTGCATTGATAACATTACCGCCACAAAAATACTTCGAAAGTAAAACATCGATCATCTTGAAGCTACGTCCGCTACTTATTTAATTTCTTTCGATTATATGTATATCTATATTGTTGCGGATCTCAGCGCCGGCCTTCTCCCCTTACCAAGGGGGGATTAGTCCCCTTGTCTTTGACTGACCAGGCGCGACCCGAGGCCTATGACGTCCTTTCCGGACAGCGCTAAATAGGGTTGTCGGACCAGATTCGCTATTACCTAAGTACTAGCGCTGGCCTGAAACGGGGAGATAAGCCTCGCCCGAATCACGGGTGTTTGTGGATACGCCGAGCGGTAGTGAACCCGTGATCCGAGCCGTTAGCAATTACTAGACCCTGATCCAAGCGGTTCTTATTCGTGTCACGCTTAGTCAATGATGGAAAACACGAAGGCGATCGAATGGGAAGAAAGAACAAGGTTTATTTACACTATTCACAATGATGAGAAGAAGAAGACACAGTGCAGCCTTAATAACAGTCTTAACTTACTCCCCAGACAAACGGGCCCGTCTCACACACACACTCACACGGGGATTGCAGATGAACAGGTTGATGGTCACCAGCGCGTCCAGGGATGCCTCCGTGCAGCTCTCTCTCTCTCCTGTCCCCAGCCCGTGCCACGAAGATGGATTCCAATAGCAGGGAGGAGTTCGTATGGTGCTGTTGGGACGCACTGGGCTATTTGCGGGGCGAATGGTAGGGGAGGGCTCTGGCGGTTAATTACTCGCAGGCTATTACCGCGTTTTATCCATGGGGCTGGAATATTCGCTATCGGCTGGCTTGGCTGTAGCCGCGTACGTAATAAATGAATACCGTTCCAAGCCTCGAAACGCCAATACAATGAAGTGTTCTCTCTCATGCAAGTCCTCACTGCAGTTCTCTCTCATGAATCCTCAAAGTTCTTCCGGTCAGTCCTTTCGCCACTGTCGTGTGCACGCGAGTCCTCTCGATACAGTCCTCCGACAAAGCGCAATTCCTTCCAGTCCTTTCTCATAAGTCCTTGACCAAGTCCTGTTCAAGGGCTTTGTGCGAAAGCTTTTATCGGCACGCCCCGCGAACCTTCTAGCATTTGCCAGACGCGCCCTTACAACGCCCTATCACGCCATGCCTTTAGAGCCCTGGTTGGCTGGTGGCCCTTACCGTCATCACCTCTGACGTGCTGCCTTGCGCCGCCCCACCCCGACCTCGCGCTCCTCCCTCTTCTCAGGCCTACCTCATGCTACTTGACTAGTTGGAGCGAACAAAGGGCAGCGAATGCTGCTGGCATCCAAAGCGTAACAAACTGCTGCGGGTAGCCCAAAGCGTAACAAAATGAGGGATCAGCCAATTGGGGCGCGGGATCAATTATGCTCATAGGTGGAATTGGAGGGTGGCGCAAAATGAAGGGACCGAAACTCATGGCTTTACACAACGCAGATATCACTGGGGAAATGGCCTATACTCACACATACTATGACATAACTAATACTCTAAGTGGGCCTACGTGTTGCTTGTGGACTAACTATGGAGGACAAACCTTTAACCTTTAATGATGTCATATGTACAAATCTCAAAACCGTAGCAATATATATATTGTTAGTTTTCCGCCGCCCTTCCTACCCTTACCAAGGGGAGATTAAGCCCCTTGTTCTCTCTGGGCCGGCGTAACCGAGACTTGAAACGCCCCTCACGGGCAAACGCAAGGTAGGGTTTCGGGACAAGTCTCGCACGTACCTAAATACCTGCGCCGCCACGGAAGCGGGGAACCAAGCCTCGCACGAGCCACGTGTAATTTGGATACACCGAGCGGATTGCGTACCACGTGGTCCGTGCAGTTACCGTTGGTATTGGAACCCGATTAGAGCGGTTTTATTCGTACCACGCTTAGTCAATGATGGAAGGGACGAAACGGTCGAATAAGGAAATAACAGGTTTAATTATTATTTACACTTATATGTACAAGTCGGTAGAAGACAGACACAGAGCAGCCTTATACAGTCTTATGCTTATTTCCAGACACGGGCCCGATCACACTCACAAAGGGGAAATGCAGGTAGGATGGTGTTCACGCGCTGCCGTGGTCGTCCAGGAACGGCGTCGCCCGGAGTGGCTCTCCACGGTCACAGCACGTCCCGCGATGAAGGCAACCGGGTGGTGGAAAGGATCCTCGTAGCGCGTCTCTCGAACAAGGGCAGATGAGGCACGAAGGCGGGAGGGAATGTACGCGTCTCTCAGCGGCTTTCCACAGCGCGTTGAGTTACCGGCGCGCTATCACTCGCATAACCCAATAGAGGCTCGTCCTCGAGCTCAACCGAGCGTCCACTTTGGGACGAGCGCTTATACTTAGTTCATGCGCGTCTTTTCTCCGAACTCGTAACTCTCATCAATACTCAGTTAAGCGCCTCCCTTCGCAGAACTGCAAGCTCACCTCTCCACAGAAGGACTCCTCACCCTGAACTGCTCGTGGGGGCTTCGCGCAACGGGTTTTATTGCCATGCCCTGAGCCCTCTCGAATGTTCCAACCATACCCTGTGACGCCGCACCGCAGCCACTCCCTTTGAGCCCTGATTGGCGGCTCGCGCTTACCGTCAGCCTCTCCGCCACCCTCATTCGGTCCCTGCTCGATTGGGCAGGCCTGCCTCGTGTTAATTCGCGCCAAAAAGCCAAAGGAGGCATAAGGCAATAGAGGCGGCATAAGGCAATGAAGGACCTACTCTCATTATTCTACTCAACGCAAAACTAACACAGGAAAAGGACGATGCTCACAAATACTAAGAAATAACTGCACTATCGCGAGGCTATTGTTGTGTGACTAACTATGAGGGGGAAATTTAACCTTTATTGTACAAAACTCAAAACCGCAACTATATAATATGTATGTATGTATGTATGTATATATATATATATATATATATATATATATATATATATACACACACACACACACACACATTTGCGGTTTTCAGAATAAAGGATGACCCCCCTCGTAGGTAGTTGCACCACAACATGTAGCCTCGCTTTAGTTCAGTTATTGTCCCCCGTCGCACCGCGGAGCGAAAGGGGGACTATGGTTTTCCCCTCCATCTGTGTGTGCGTGCGTAAGCGAAGGACAGCATTCAAATTTGGTGTGTGGGTGCAACCCACGTCAAAATCCAAGATGGCCACCACCATGTATGTCTGAACCTTGTGAGCGGAATATCTTGAAAAATAAGCGAAGTACCAACTTCTAATCTGGTGTGTGGGTGTATCTAGGCAAAAGGAAGAAAGTTATTGAAAATTGGGTCGCCATGTCAAAGTCCAAGATGGCCGCCTCCATGTATGTCTGAACCCTGTGAGCGAAATATCATATCATAGCATGTTTTCTGCGTCTTCCACTTTGTCAACTCGCATCACTTCCCCGACGGGGGACCTAGGCGTAACACTTGTTTCTTATTAAATGTAAGCTTGGTCTCCTTTCCTGTGTTGGTATGCGTTGAGCAGGCCAGTAAGTGTAGGCCTCGATTTGGCTCGAATGCCACGTGCTAGGCCTGGAACAGGTCTGGCAGGCCCGAAGGAGGAGCTGCAGGGGAGTGGCCGGTGGGCGGGGAGCAGCCAATCGGAGCTCAAGGGGAGTGGCTAACAACAGCAGCCAGAGGAGGGGCTTGGAACATTCGGGTAAGACTCGGGGGCGGGGCTATAAAACCCTGCCCCGGGCCCCCCGCGCCAGTTGGAGTGCAGTGCAGCAGTGACCAAGTCTGAGCAAAGAGTCAGAGTGCCCCAGAGCGTTGTGAGAGAGAGAGTTGTGAGAGAGTGGTTCAGAGAGAGAGAGAGAGAGAGTCAGAGAGAGAGTCAGAGAGTCACTGCGAGGAGATCAAGGCTGTGTGTGCACGAACTGTCCCTGCCCTGCGCCCTACTGCCTGCGAATAACGCTGCGCGAGGACGATCTCTCCCGGGGCCACCTTGCCGACGACCTTCCTACCTGGGCTCCCTGCACACATGCCGCGAACACTTGAGGGCCACGCCCGGCGAGCTGTCCTGAGCGAACGGCGCCAGGACCTGTTTGGAGCGCGTACTTTTCCTTCCCTCCTTTTCCCCGCGTGAGTGAGTGGGCCCTTGTCCGGGATTTAAGTAAGATTGACTAAGTATCTGCTCTGTGTGTCTTCTCTTTACCCTGATCAATTGTAAATAATAATAAACCTGTGTTCTTCCTTCCATTTGATCGTTCCCGTCATTTCCATCCATTGGCTTCGCATTGCACAAATAAGACCGCTCAATCGGGTTCAATAAGAATTAACGGCACAAGTCACGTGACACGCAAACCACTTGGCGTATCCGATTAGCGTGGCTTGTGCGAAGTCCAGTCCCCATTCAGGTGGCGGCGTGTGTATCGAAGGTACGTAGGGACTCGACCAGATACCCTTCCGCACGCTCGCTACGGGAGTGGCGACTTGGCCTCGTGGACTCGAAGGGCGAAAAGGGTTTAACCCCCCCTCTGTACGTCGACGGGCTCGAGAGATCCGCAACAATATATACATGGGGATTATATATATATATATATACAGTGGAACCTTGACTTACGAGTTTAATCCGTTCCGTGACCGAGCTCGTAACTCAAATTGCTCGTATCTCAAATCAAATTTCCCCATTGAAATGCATTGAAATGCTATTAATCCGTTCCAGCCCGCCAAAAACCACACCAATTTTTTTTTAAATATACAGTATATATAAAAATATCTCGCGCTTTATATTTCACCTGTATGCAGCATACAAGTTGGCAGGATGGCCTGGACTGGAGGTACGCACACTTGACTCTAAAGTCTAAACTGTCCAGCCTGGGTTTGAATCCCGACCCAGCTATAACCTGTCATGGGTGAATCACAGGCAGGGTGATTCATCAATGGGTGTACCGCTAAACTGGGCGCCCCGTTTGCGTCCCATTAGTTGTTGGATGTTAAGGATCTCACCGTGTTTTCCACAAAGAGAAGGCGAGCTATCGCCGGCACTCTGAACAAGTTGACGGCAGAGATACTGTACGTGCACGTCAAGATAACCACGTGTCGCACGATATCTTGTCATGGTCCACAAGATTATCACAGAGAGGTGCAGCTTCCAGCGTTTCGAGATCTGATCCAGGCCTATCCAACGAGACCGGTCCCAGCGTTCTAGGCCCGGTGGTTGTCTCAGACGGACCCGACAACGGCAGTGTTCGTTTTAACTGGATTCGATTCGAGCGCCGACGTGCCGGCGAACAAAACCGGTCATATCTTTTGAACGCGTGGCTCGATTTTTACAAAATAAACTTTTTCTTGAAGGTCTGAACCGTGCGCTCAAAACGATACCGAGTTTGACTAAAATGCAGCGCTATACTACGACAGAGATACTGTACGTGCACGGCATGATAACCACGTGACCGGGTGGCGAAAGCTCGTAACTCGGATCTCGGCTCGCATCTCAAAGCAATAAACTGCCAGAGTGACGGCTCGTATCTCGAAAAACTCGTAAGTTGGGGCACTCGTAAGTCAAGGTTCCACTGTATATATATACTATATATATATATATACTACTATATATATATATATATACAGTGGAACCTTGACTTACGAGTGCCCCAACTTACGAGTTTTTCGAGATACGAGCCGTCGCTCGGGCGGTTTATTGCTTTGAGATGCGAGCCGAGATCCGAGTTACGAGCTTTCGCCACCCGGTCACGTGGTTATCTTGCCGTGCACGTACAGTATCTCTGTCGTAGTATAGCGCTGCATTTTAGTTTTCGCATTTCGGTTATTTTGAGTTTACGCCGCCAGGTGGGCTCCGGTCACGTGGTTATCTTGCCGTGCACGTACAGTATCTCTGTCGTAGTATAGCGCTGCATTTTAGTTTTCGCATTTCGGTTATTTTGAGTTTACGCCGCCAGGTGGGCTCCGGTCACGTGGTTATCTTGCCGTGCACGTACAGTATCTCTGTCGTAGTATAGCGCTGCATTTTAGTTTTCGCATTTCGGTTATTTTGAGTTTACGCCGCCAGGTGGGCTCCGGTCACGTGGTTATCTTGACGTGCACGTACAGTATCTCTGCCGTCAACTTGTTCAGAGTGCCGGCGATAGCCAACGGTGGCGATGTTCTCTGTGATGTCACCCGTGCTCCAATCACTGAGCGCAATAGCATCAGTCTATGGCCATGACCAATCATTCCTTTTGGGGCGGGGCCTCACGGCCCTTCTTGACGCCCCTTGAGATGACTCGGCTGGGTGGCATCAGTGGTAGTGTTCAGATCTGGGTTGGCGATCGCTCTATTTAATTTAGGCGCTGATCGCGTTGCTGGTGGTGCAAGTGTCATAAGGAACAAAGGGAAAAAAAACACTGAGGTGACTACACACGGTATCGACACTGATACCCGAACTAATTAGCATAGCTCCACCCCTCACATGGAGACAAATATACACTTACGGGACATCCGGGGCCTGATTTTATTACCAGGAAGGTTTCTTCTTCTTCGTGAAGAATGTCTGAGCACATTACCCGAAACGATCCTACCCTGACTAAGGTATTTCATTACCTACCCGCCCCTCCCACAAATGTAACTATATATATATATATATATATATATATATTTATATTATATACACACACACACACACACAGTCACGTGAAAAAGTAAGTACACCCCATGTAAAGTTTTGACTTTTGCAACATATTTCAACATACAGCTATTTGATCTTCATTTCAACAATATTGACAGATAAAGGTGATATAATATAACAAATATCATGAAACATTTACATTTTGTAGTCCATTGTATAATTTAAATAAACATAAATGCAAATTTCGCATGTGGAAAATGTAAGTACACCCCTACATTTATCACTACTTGAAATACCTAAAATTAGAATCAGGTGCACCAGCTCAGGTGCAAATGCTAAGAACATCGTTTGAGGGGATCTCGGAGGAACCTGTCTTATTTAAACCTCAGACATTTTGTTTGGTTTGCTCTTTGTTGTTTAAGTGTGTGGCGTCACCATGCCGAGATCAAAAGACCTCTCTGAGGCCTTCAGAAAGAAGGTTATAGATGCCTACGAGTCAGGGAAGGGATCTAAAAACGGCTCCAAACAATTTGAAATCGATCATTCGACTGTCCGAAAGATCATCTACAAGTGGAAGATTCCAAACAACTGCCAACTTGTTCAGGCCAGGCCGCCCCAGCAAGTTCAGCCCGAGAGCAGACCGCAAGATGCTGAAAGAAGTCTCTAAGAACCCCAGAATGTCATCACGGGACCTACAGGTAGCTCTTGCCACTGTTGATCTCAAAGTGCATGAGTCTACCATTAGAAAGAGGCTGCACAAATTTGATCTACATGGGAGGTGTGCCAGGAGGAAACCTTTGCTGTCCAGAAAGAACATCAGGGCAAGACTAAAGTTTGCCGTCTCCGCTCCTGAAGCTACCCCGCTCCCTCCACGAGGCAGGTGGACAACTTCGCTCGAGACCACGGACAACATGTTATTTTGCCGAGCGGTTTTTAGCAGCCCGCGGCTCGAGCCATTAACAAAAACTAAACCCGATCCTAAACGTTGGCCAAATCGTGCCACAGGTGTTCAATGTGGAAACCTCTAAAGCGACCGAATGTGAAGAAGCCAAAGGGGTAAAGAAAGAACACAGGGATTTATTCATTATTTACACACAACCAAAGCAGAGAAGAAAAGAAATGTAATTTACAGGGAAATGGAAGGAGCAGAAGGACACAGAGCAATTTCTAGCTTATCGATACAGTCTTACTTATTCCCCAGACAGAACAAACAAGACAAACTCTCATACACAAATGGATGAATGAGGGGCTGATATGGAACGGCAGAGGAGGGTCCCGGCAGATGGTAGGCGTCGAGGTCCGGCTCCAAGCTCGCGCTTCGGTCCACGCTTTTTGGGGTCGAGGCGAAACCCGGCACACAGCTTCGCTCCGGGCTGGCAGCAAGGCGGCGGCAGGCACACGTCTATCGTTCGTTGCACGCGGCAGAGCTGGTTTTTGCCTCGACACGCCTCTGGCTCTCTCGGTCATCTGCTGGTGGGGGCTTCCCCCCCACGGGTTATATAGCCACGCCCTACCAAGCCACGGCCACACCATACCAGGCCGTGCCCACCGAGTCCTGGTTGGGCGCAAGGGCTTCCTGGCTCCACCTCCTGAAGACGATGGGCCGGCCACGCCCTTCTCCCCCGAGTTGACCGCGTGCGTAATGGAGTTTGGAGTGAAGAAAACAGCCCAATGCAACGGTGGCGAACGCTGCAGAAAACCGCCCAATGCACTCGGTGGCGGACGCCGCAGAAAATCGCCCAATGCAACTGGCACTTTGAAGAGATGATTTGGGGGAAACATGAAAAGGGAACTATCTTATGTCATTTGGTGCAATGCAGAGTCAATTAATGGGAAACACAGCCTTAAACTAACATAGAATAAGAAATAACTATAGAGAGGTTCTATGGTGGCCTACGTGCTTGTACATGGACTAGCTAAGGGGACGACCTTTGACCTTTACACACAAAACGGAGGTATTTACAAGAATCACTCCTAGAGGGTCATATTTACAAACACAGGATTCTCAAATCCGCAACACTGCACCCTCATCCCTCCAGGCACGGCCCGGGCCTATAAAACTTTAACTTAGTGTGGCACGTCGGTGTAATTCCCTCTACAATTAACCTGACCCTGAGTGACAGTTTTAAAACACAAATAAGTATGTCCCTCTGCTGCATTGCACCCTGCCTAACAGAATCACGCCCACATGATAACCGAATTGCGGAATGGTTTTCAAACTAAACATGTACGGTGGGGAGCATTATTTACAACTGACGCTATTTCATTATTTAGAAAACGCAACCCAGGACCTGTGATTTTTCTTTTAGGGAACAAAAATAATAAATCCTGTGGGAGGGGAGGAGACGGCATGCACTGCATCGACGCACCAGCACCAATAATCACCAAAGCACCACTCACCAAAATGCACCGGAGTGCACAGTCACCACAGTTCAAATAAAAAAAGAACTGTTGGTGGTCTTGCTCTTCGGCTCCCTCTGCTGGCTGTTGTCGTTCTTGATGTTATCTTTCTTGTTCTTCTTGCTTGCGGCCTATTTGCAAAGATTAGAAGGTACACAATGCGTCCATTTTTTATTTATGGCCCACGGGGGCCGACTATGGGTGGTTCACCTGTAGGGCATAGGTGCCACGTCACCGAGGTCCGCAAGCAAGATCTTCCTCTGGCCAACCTGGCTGGTCCCAGCAGAGGGGCCATGCCACAAAGCTTGTTGTCCATAAGTGGTGCTTGGCCACAGACTGTGGTCCATAAGTGGTGCGTGGATGCAGGCAGCTGGTTGCGGAAATTTCGGGCACACTGACTCGGCCTCCCGCACGCTCCCCTCAGTGCCCAGAGAGCACGATC
Source organism: Myxine glutinosa (assembly GCF_964187855.1). Classification (NCBI taxonomy): domain Eukaryota; kingdom Metazoa; phylum Chordata; class Myxini; order Myxiniformes; family Myxinidae; genus Myxine; species Myxine glutinosa. Next base: position 216,266,360 of record NC_136264.1, on the reverse strand, counting down.
CTCGGGTTGGGGAAGGAAGACAGATGACAGGGTTAGCGAGGGGTAAGGTCACAAGGGTACACATCAACGAAGGCAATGCAAGGTGAGGTGCGCCTGGAGACTGAGCGGAGAAAAGCTCGTCCCTACCCTATGTCACCCCCCCCCCCCCCCCCCTGTTAACTACTCTACCCTTACCCCATATGTACACAAAAAAAATCTACACATTTACAAATTCGTCGCTACCGTCACGTCTTCCCCATATCTCCCCTATACCAAATTCGTCACAATCCCATTGTCTAAATTTGCCATCACCAATTCATCATCAATCCTCATAAGGAGGGAGAGATGGAACATCAGCACAATGTCACAACCATGTCATGATGCGTCTCACAATCCAAAACATTTGCACAGAAAATAATAAAATAACAAACCATGGCATGGTGTGGAGTCCTGTCACCCCAAGTGAGTGGATGTAGATGGTGCGAGGAGATTTCAATCCTAACTACTTCCTAAATGACATTAACACTCTTTACACTACCTGGGGTCTTTCCCTGCCAATCCATTGGCCATCTTACACTCTATGCGGTTTTAAGAACCAATTCCCATTGACCAAACTGTGGTGCTTCCTCAATTTGGGGTCTCACTCCCCCGGTTCAACTCCCTGTGCCTTTGCACAATTTCAGGACTGGGTCGGTGGCTCTCCCAGCAGGTCTACCCACCTGCACACCTCCACCACTGCAGTTGCCTCCGAGCTTACCTGCTCCTTACCGAACCTATCTACTGGGGAAGGTCCTCTGGCGCTCTCCCCACTCGGTGCCCCTTCTGGCACTGGGCTACCCGGGTCCGTCCTCCGGATCCTCGGGCCCCATCCACAACTCTACCGGCTCCCAGAGCCCACCTGCGGCCTGACCTGGCCGACATCCTCACAGTGGTGGAGTGCCCATTCAACTACGAACACTAACAGGCTACACGCCCAGCCATTTCCACGTCAATAATGCACCCATCCAAACACCATTCTTCCACACGCACCACAGATGCCAATATCCAACCACAATTTACCTATACCCTCTACCTAACTCTTAAACTACCCTCCCTGGGTATTCGTGATGGGGTCCATCCTCCCCATACACTCCCTTCGCACCAACCACTCCACTCCATATTTTCCACCATACAATCCACACCATCCATTCCATACCATTTATTCCATACAACCATTCTCCATACCTGTATTTGCACACCTGTGCTATCACACCTGGTGCTTCCTGCACCCTCCTTCCTCCAGGACCATTTGCTCAACACAACACACAATCACCATTACTCAGTCATACACTGCTCCATACACCTGTTCACTTGCACACCTGTGCAATCACACCTGGTGCCTCCTGCACCCTCCTTCTTCCCAGGCTTCTTCATTCAATACAATGCACAATCGCAATTATTCCTCATACACTGCTCCATACACTTCCACGCTCAATACAACTCACAATCACCTCACACTTTTCACAATACACTTCTAACTCTCCAAACCATTGCCTCAGGCCCCCCAAATTCTCCCACGCTCATACACACACCCTTCCCGAGCATTGCCTAGCAATTCCTCATTTGCTCAATACTAAGACTCTCACACACACACGGCATCATCTGATCTACCTACTCCCCTCTGAAACTCACGCTTCCCAGTCGCCCCTTATACTATTTCGCTCCCTCGTCGTTATAATCCAACTACCCTACTCTCTACGTCCCCACTACAGGTATAATGTCGCTACTTAAATCTCCAGTTACCTATGGTCAATCTTCTCTAGATCCCTATCATTTTATCCTAACCCTCCCGGGCTAGTTTTCACTGCCATAACCCCATAACTAGTGCTCATGTGCCCCGTTATGTGAGGGATGGTGGATTTGCCATCACTCCACCTCGGGCGTCTCCCATTATAAATTTTGCCCATCAAATTCCAGCCAATCAAAAATTTGCCAATCATCTGCCAATCAGTTTACCAATCATCAATTTTGCTTTTCAAGTTCACTACTGCTATCACCCTCACACGTCTACTCACTTGAGCCTCTCAGTGCGTCAATTCATTCTCAAAGCCCGGCTTCGCAAAGCCGAGCTATGAACGCGGGTGGTTCGTTTCCTGCAGTTGGATCCGTCCGGCACTCTGTTCAAGGGAGGGGGGTCGCTCGGGCCGAGATTCCAAGGTCCACCTCGGCGCGGAGCCTTTTGGTCTCCCGCCCGATGGCCCGATCTCGCCCGGCCGGAACGCCGCAACCACAAGGTCGCCGTGCCGACCCTTCCTACCCGCCCTCGAACCGGCCCGCCCGCGCCGCTTAGCGGAGCACGGACGCGACCGTGCAGAGCGAGGCCCGGCACGGATCGCGCACGGCGGTTCCTTTGAAACCGCTGTGGTTACGATCTCCGCTGGTTCCCGCAGCACCCAAAGCCTGGCACAAACCGAGGGCTCGCTTCGGCTAACCGTCGGTCGAACTGCTAACCCGGTTAACGTCGATGCTTCACTTGCACGCTCCCACCCCGCGTTCCGTTCCTTTTTCACACATCCAGGTGTCTCCATACACTTTGTTATTGTACCTTCTCCTACACAACACCCAGGTACACTCATTCCGCTCACCAACTTCGCTACACACCTGATCACCTAACACCTTGGCACACACTTGTCGTTCGCACACCTCACCAACACACCCCTTCGCGCCCACTCCTCGGTCACATCCTCTGTGACAACCACGGGTGTGCACTCTTCCACACACCCAATCACGTGCTTCACTACCAACTCAAGTGTGCATTCCCGCACGCGCTCGACCATTCCAGGTGTGCATCCTTCCATTCCAGGTGTGCATCCTTTCTCACCCGACACAACCAACTCGTACTCCGTGTCACTCTTACTACCACACTGTCGAGAGTGAGTGAACGCACGACACACTCGCTCCTCGGCGCACACTTTCCTCACACACACCTCCGTTCCACACCTTTCTCGCGCACCTTCTTGCGCCTCTCTCCCGGTACATACTCCGTACCACTCATGGGGGTGCATTCTTGCACACACCCGATCACCGCCGCACACCCTGGCTCACAAATACCTTCCGCACTCCCCATAGTCGGACCTCCTTCCACACACTCTGCACCTGTCGCACACCTCATCAGCGGCCTCTCACGAACGCCCGGGTCTAAACCAACACCCAAGCTGACTGAATCTCCCCTCACACCATATACATTTCCGATTATATCGCCACTCACCTCGGCACCTCGTCTTCGCTCCTCCTCCGCCACCTGCAAACTCTTTATTTGGTCAGTAAGCACATCATCACGATTTGAGCATAGACCTTGTACATAATCCATCACCTCCTCCTTTATCTCTCTTAGTTTCCCTCCGTCTCTTCTTAATTTCACTCACCCCCTCTTCCACCTCCTCTAATTTTTGTTTCACCTCTTTTATTTCCTGGTGCGCCCCCTCAATTTCTTCCTCTAATGCCACCTTGGTCGTTTCTATGTGCGTTCTTACCTCCCGTTCTTTTGTCTCCATTGCCTCTGTCACCCAGCGCTTCTCAACCCGCTTTACCTCGTCGTGCACCCTTGGGACCTGCTCGCCCAACATGCGATCCATGCTCTCCCCACATTTTTGTATGCGGTCACCCATTCTGTCCCCAACTTTACCGATTCGCTCTAATTTGCTTCCTAGCCCCTCAAATTTGGCTCCTAGCCCCCCGATTCGATTGCCCAACCCTTCACTGGTACCCCTCGCTTCATCCCTCATTCTGCTTTCCATTCCCTCCATTTGGCTTCCCATTTCTGCCCTTGATTTGTCCCCCTACTCGGCCATAAGGGCCCTTATTTGCTCCATAAATAGGCCCCAGTCCATTGGTGGCGCTGCTGCGGTCACTGGCACGGCGACATTTGGTGCCGCTGCAACCTCGTGCGCGAGGGCGCCATCTTGTGCGCCTGAACCCTCCGCAACCCAATGCGTATTGCGCTCCTCCATTACTCCCAAATCCTCCCCGGGGTCCTGGGTCGATTCTACCCCTTCTTCTATCTCCCCTACCGGCATCCGGTCGCCTTGATTATCCATGGCACGATTTTAAATTTGGATGTTAAATAAAATTTCGACCACTCGTAATTTTGAGTGCGCTAAGCGCACTTCAGGTCCCAATCTCGCTTCCGACACCAATTGTTATGGCCAATAGTACAATTGGTGTCCAAAATTTGGGCTAAATAAATTTAGTCCCAGGTTCCAGATCCCACTCCTGACACCAATTGTTACGGAAACGGAGTACGGCGCTCCCCTTTAGCGGGGTTGGGGGGGGGGTGGTTAATCCCCCGTCTATTTGCACTGGCCGTCTCCGCTCCTGAAGCTACCCCGCTCCCTCCACGAGGCAGGTGGGCAACTTTGCTCGAGACCACGGACAAGATGTTATTTTGCCGAGTGGTTTTTAGCAGCCCGTGGCTCAAGCCATTAACAAAAACTAAACCCGATCCTAAACGTTGGCCAAATCGTGCCACAGGTGTTCAATGTGGAAACCTCTAAAGCGACCGAATGTGAAGAAGCAAAAGGGGTAAAGAAAGAACACAGGGATTTATTCATTATTTACACACAACCAAAGCAGAGAAGAAAACAAATGTAATTTACAGGGAAATGGAAGGAGCAGAAGGACACAGAGCAATTTCTAGCTTATCTATACAGTCTTACTTATTCCCCAGACAGAACAAACAAGACAAACTCACGTACACAAATGGATGAATGAGGGGCTGATATGGAATGGCAGAGGAGGGTCCCGGCAGATGGTAGGCGTCGAGGTCCGGCTCCAAGCTCGTGCTTCGGTCCACGCTTTTTGGGGTCGAGGCGAAACCCGGCACACAGCTCCGCTCCGGGCTGGCAGCAAGGCGGCGGCAGGCACACGTCTATCGTTTGTTGCACGCGGCAGAGCTGGTTTTTGCCTCGACACGCCTCTGGCTCTCTCGGTCATCTGCTGGTCGGGGCTTCCTCCCCATGGGTTATATAGCCACGCCCTACCAAGCCATGGCCACATCTTACCAAGCCGTGCCCACCGAGTCCTGGTTGGGCACAAGGGCTTCCTGGCTCCACCTCCTGAAGACGATGGGCCGGCCACGCCCTTCTCCCCCGAGTTGACCGCGTGCGTAATGGAGTTTGGAGTGAAGAAAACAGCCCAATGCAACGGTGGCGAACGCCGCAGAAAACCGCCCAATGCACTCGGTGGCGGACGCCGCAGAAAACCGCCCAATGCAACTGGCACTTTGAAGAGATGATTTGGGGGAAACTTGAAAGGGGAACTATCTTATGTCATTTGGTGCAATGCAGAGTCAATTAATGGGAAACACAGCCTTAAACTAACATAGAATAAGAAATAACCATAGAGAGGTTCTATGGTGGCCTACCTGCTTGTACATGGACTAGCTAAGGGGACGACCTTTGACATTTACACACAACGGAGGTATTTACAAGAATTACTACTAGAGGTTCATCTATCTATAATTCCAGCAGTGTGTGTGTGTGTGTGTGTGTGTGTGTGTGTGTGTGTGTGTGTGTGTGTGTGTGTGTGTGTGTGTGTGTGTGTGTGTGTGTGTGTGTGTGTGTGTGTGTGTGTGTGTGTGTGTGTGTGTGTGTGTGTGTGTGTGTGTGTGTGTGTGTGTGTGTGTGTGTGTGTGCGACCGCTGTTTCTCGACAACTACCGGTCCGATATACTTGAAACTTGCCAGGTATATTGCTGGGGACCCGAGGATGTGCCTTTTCAAGGTTTTAAATTAATCGGAGAAGTAGTTACCGAGCTATGTCCAAAAAACGATTCAACCAATCAGAGAGCAGCGAGCTATCACGTGTGCCGAACATGGCGAACAGACTCTGCCTCGGACGGCACATTTGAGAGCGTATTCATTTATTTCCTGTTGGCGTTAAACTATGTTTTAAAACTAATTAAAACTAATTTGCGATTCTTTCGCTTTGCGATGCGATTTGCGATTGCGTTAAACTCGCTCGGGCGTTAAACTATGTTTTAAAACTAATTAAAACTAATTTGCGATTCTTTCGCTTTCCTGCGCGTTTGTGCACGATATGGCGATTTCTTTACCAAACTCCGCAAGCCGTTCGCTTTGGACCAAACCATTTCATGTAAATAGAGGGGGGGGGGGGGGGGGGGGGTTGTCACCGTACTCGCAAGCCGTTCGCTTTGGACCAAACCATTTCATGTAAATAGATGGGGGGGATTGTCACCGTACTCGCAAGCCGTTCGCTTTGGACCAAACCATTTCATGTAAATAGAGGGGGGGGGGATTGTCACCGTACTCGCAAGCCGTTCGCTTTGGCTTTGCGAATGGACCAAACCATTTCATGTAAATAGAGGGGGGGGGGGGGGATATAATTTTAGATATATATATAGTACGGGCATGCCCTAGTATTTACAAACAGGATTCTCAAATCCGCAACAATATATATATATATAATTTTTTTTAATTTTTTTTTGACGAAGGTGGACAAAACCCGATGCCATCGTCAAGACCACTCTGAATCGTCAAGACCAAGTCAAGACCACAAGACGTGCTGCGTGCAGATTTATACAAGCAGGAGCAAGATAACCGATCGGGCCAGTGAGGCCTTTAACCTTTGATGAACCATCTGTCCCGAAACTTGCGATAAAAACTGGGATGAGAAGACAAAGGCGGCTGAGTTTGATTACTTCATCCATGAGATAATTTATGATTAAATTTGATGAACCTTCGTAATCCGTTCTCCCTTTGTGTCCAATCTAACAAGTAGGACGCGGAATAGCCGAAAGGCTTACGCATAATAGATTGTACAGACTCCGCGTGAAGTCTGGGCGTGTCAGTGTAAAGATTACGGATTACCGTGATCTAACTAGAAAAATACTACAAGTTATACTTTTATTTATATTAAGCAGTTAAGAATACGAGTTACCATGTCGTGATATAGGTTGCTTTTCCTGACATCGTCCCTTTGTTTCTAAAGAACCATGTTGCAGAAACATTTTTGATACAAGTAGAATTACAGGAGCCTCTTCGTCTTCGGCAGTGCATCTCTTTACGTCCTTTAGCGCCCAGAGCAGCTTCCAGCTCACACTTTCCCCAGCGTAGGCATCTTGCCATCGTCCACTCAAATCGTCGGACTGAAAACGTAAGACTATACAAAACCGAGACAAAGCTACACCCTCAATACTTAATATAGTGGTGGTAAAATTATCGCCAATCAGAACTGAAATGACGCTTGCATGATCGGCATCAATTTGCGGTGATGCATTCTCCAACGGCTCATTTTCCTGCTGTACTTGTGCAGTTATAGCATAGAGGAAATTCATGTCCTCCATGAGGAGGCAGCAATTCTTCGGGAGTCAGACCCAAAGCGAAGTGTTTGTAGAAACAAATAAAGAAAAACAGGAGCATCCAATTCCTGCACCCACGGGATTTTTGTAAACATCACAATCCAATTCATCAGTCAATCCGAGCCAGAGGAGTGCGAGGAGGCATCTTGATCTCGTGCAGCGGCCAACGCCATCGTTTGTTCTGGGTCTTTCCTTCGGTTTCCCGACTGCAAAGTACCTTCTCACACACACAAGCACAAGAGCTTTCATAAGAATCAGTAACAGCACAATCACAATGATCACTCCTATAGCGGTTAACACCCACGTTACTATTTTCCCACCCCAGATTGAAACCTAAGTCCTCGCGATCTAGCCTATCTCTGGTCAGGCCCAAGCCCACCTCCCTAATCTCGTCAATCGCCGCCTGAATGCCCTCCCGTGGGTCCGGGATCCAAGTGCAACATTTTCCTTCTATGATCCCACATACACCTCCCTGTTCAGCCAATAGCATGTATAGGGCTCCCCGGTTTTGCATCACAATGGTCCTCATTTCAGTTACTGTGTTTAGTAGTTCCTGATGGGCCTGTGCCATTTGGTTAGCCACCTTTTCTAGGGCCAAGGACAATTTATCCAAGCGATAGCTGTTCATTACCGTACCACAAAAGGGGCAGAAAAATCCCACTGCCTTCTCCCAACCATGGCCGTGTGGAGTGGTCTGCCCGTCCTGGTCCCACATGGCGTATCTCTTATGGCAGCCCCTAGATGGTATGTCCTATAACACCTGGCGTTTGTATCGACTCAACGAAGGGTATAAGTCCTGGACCTCTTTTGCCATCTCCAATTCAGGTGTTACCATGGCCAGGTAGCAACGTCCTCCCCACTGATCTGGTAAATAAGGGTATGCTTTATCTCCGCACACCCACATAGCCCCGTGGGGGGTGGGGGGGGAATCTGGCATCCCTTTAGACACTCTAAGTCTGTTGGGCCTCCCTGTGTGGTGAAGGCAATGGCTGTTATGGTGGTGGTGTTATCTCGAAGTGGTACCCTTAAGATCATGGGGCCGGTTATGTGTGCTGGTTTAGTTCCCAGTATTATGTATGTGCAGTTGGATATTCCAATTTCAAGCTTTCCTGATGCTTCCTGACAGACGACCCCCTTGACTTCTCGCACCCATACCGGTTTCGGCCTGGTGGAGGGGGAGGTTATGTGAATGGGGTTAATGAATTGTCTTTCACACTCGTGGTCCTGATTCACACCTTCCCTCTCGATTGTTGTAGCTATACAGGAGGGCCCCATGGGTCCAGAACACATCATTAAGGGAGTATGGTAGTGCGTGCATTTTGATACCCGCCCCTGAACTCTCTGGGAAGGGCATGCAGGACCAGCATCGGTCTTGCTCATAGATCCCCGTAATCTCCCTACTCACTCGCCAGTAGGTGTTTGATTCCCCCGGTTCCAAACTCGTTATCTCCCTCTATACTTTCTTTCTTAAAATTAATCTTTGCAGTTTCCTAATGACTGGCCGACCTCGCCTCCCACCTTGGACCATGCAGTACACGGCTAGGCTAGTGGAGTTGCCAAAGGCGACCTTAAATCCAACGAGAAGCAGCTGTGTCCCCATCGATAGCCTGGTTGTATCACCCGGGAAGTGTAATTTATGTGTAGCATTTCTATATGTTCCTGTTTTGGGGAGGAAGCGTACCACTCAAATACTGTCTGGGTGTTAAGGGGGAAAACCAATCGGCCCCCTCCATTGACCGTGGTTGTGTTTCTATGCAGGGGAGCAGCAGTTTTTCGCCATCCTCCACGGTCAATTCTCTGGGTGGCATGGGATTTCCCCATATCCCTCGTTCTTCCCACTTGGCGATGCAGATTGTGGGTTCTCTTCCTAGTAAATCCAGGCTGGGGCAACCATAGGTATCTCCCTTTGTGTCTTTGGCAAATAGGTTGGGAACGTTTGAGGTGACCCCTTGGGAGATTAAGCCTATCCCCCATGCCAGGGCCAATGTTCTACCCAGTAGCCCCATCTTTGGGTTCAGTGTGGAAGGCCAATTTACAGTGAGTAGCGTGTATCCAGGAAGTCTTACCCTTGCAGAAGACTGCGATTGGTGTGGTCAATAATACCTCCAGAGGCCCAATCCACCGTGGCTCGAGGGTGGTTTTCCTGGTGAAGTGTTTTACCAGTACCTGGTCACCCGCCTTGAAGTTGTGGATGGCGTGGTTTGTTTGTTTCGGCAATGCCTGTCTTACTCGTGCATGGATGCTGCGCGCCAGAATTGTTTTCCGAGCATCCAACAAACCATTATTCCAACAATTATTTTAAACAAACCAATTTTCTCTAATCCACCCTGCCCCCACCTGGGTCCTACTCTCAGCATATCATGCACCTGTTCACCATGCACCTGTTTACTGCACCTGCTTCGGCCTCTGGCTGTCTTATATTGTCTTACATTTTGTAGGGATCCATGGCGTTTCTCACCAATCGGTAAATGAGTTGTTCCAAAAATTGTAATTAAGTCCAATCCAAGGTCTCTCCACTTCAATCCTCCAGAATTTCCCAATATCTGCATTCAATTCTGAAACGAGTACAAAAAGTTTTAATTAAAACAAAAGCTGCGTCGATGTTACACAATGCCTAGATGCAGCTGTGCCTATAACATCGATGTTATAGGCACAGGACATTCCTATTGATTCGATTACATGATGTTATTTTTGTGCAAAGTGAAAATATATCTCGGCAATTTCCCGTGTGTGGCGACGAATTTTTAATATATCTCGGCATTTTCCCGTCTGTTATTTCAGGCGGTGTATGACTGACCATGCCGCGATTTAAAAAATATATATCTCGGCAATTTCCCGTGTGTGGCGACACGTGAACGAAGCTATGCTCCTCTCCACATTATTGTGACGACGTAAAAATTAAATATTTCATCGTGACGATTGTCATCAAATGGACGAATTTTTAATATATCTCGGCATTTTCCCGTCTGTTATTTCAGGCGGTGTATGACTGACCATGCCGCGATTTAAAAAAAAAAATATCTCAATGGACTTGAAGTTACAGGCCTTTGAGAATTCATTTCGTTCTATAAAGGGCAACTTTCATCGGATTTTCTTCCCGTTTTTTTTCAACCGAGTCTAAAACTATGTTAGCGACTGTGAAAAATGAAATGATATATCGAATTTGATTTGAAATAAAACTGTGTGAGAGAGGAAGACACCACGGGCCTACAAAACAGGCCTCAAAGCTATGCGAGTTAATAAAATGGTGGATATTTGTTTATATGAAGCCTCTCCCACAATGGGTGGAGCTATGGTTCCCAGAATGGGTGGAGCTTTGAGGTTTTGTCTTCTCTGCAAGAACAAGAACAACAACAACAACAACAACAGCAGAGGGCACTCTATTAGCAGCGTCTGCGACGCGGCTAAAAATGCCCTTTGACAAATAGCATTTTACAACTAGAATGGCACTCGGTGGTTGGCCACATCACTCAATGGTGAAGAATCACTTCAACAAAAATTTAATAATTCTCACATCCGAATCCAATCGTCTGTCCATGCGAAACACGCCACATTCCCGCCAAAAGCCCATCCAAAAGCCCTATCATGTGTCCAATCAACATTTGCACTGGTCCTCTCACCACAAGGTGAGCAGAAAATCAATCATTTCCTTGAAACCACCATTACGTCCCTTTTTTATTTATTTATTTATTATAAATAAAACAAATAAAAAATAACCTGGTCCGTTTATCAACCTGGAAGTTTTTGGTTTTTTTTGAAATGGAGTGCACGTGTCCTGTTTGCTCCCTCCTGGGTTGGTATGTCAGGAGATGCCCTCTGTTGACAATGTGATGTATGTATCAGGCGGTTTTACCTGCATATCTCACTGCAGTGTGCAGCCGACAGCACTTGGTAGTGGAGGCCACCTGGTAGACCGGCCCACCTTGGGTGGGGGCTGTGTTTCCTCCTGAAGTTCCTGATCAGAACCAAGTTACCTGTAAATGGACACTTTCGACAGTTTTCATTAGTTTTGCACATAAAGACAACACGTTATAATTCAGGTGGTGAACATTTACTCAGCACGCCTGCCAGCTGCCAGGCGCACCACCACCGCTGCCAAAAACCACGACATCCCTTTTCCCATTGCCCAGCAGCCACGATGCCTCCAAACCTCCAAAAAACCATACCAGTCTCCGTCGAACTGCGATGCCACAACCACAACCACGGCACCCATGACGTCATTTTCAACAACAAAGTTGACACCCATGCCACAACAAAGATCCGCAACCTCCTGGCCGATCAACATCTCCACACTCGCCACCCGGCGTTCTCCACACTTGAATGACATCGCACACCAGACATCGCACACCACAACACCTCAACGCGACCGCACGGCGCAATCAGCACCACCACCCACAGAATCGTGAAAGAACTCTGTCAATCCTTCTCGTTACACAAAACTGCCAGCCTCCAGCATTCCGGCCCCTTGATTCTGAAATCCACATCCAACCCACATGATCCCTCCAGCCAATCAATTTCACATCACAAAGATGGACGTTCGGGTGCCCCATTTGCTATAATTAGTTGGTATCTTTCACGAAGGGTATGTGATTTATCACCGGCACCCTTAATAGGTCTGCTTTCTCTCAATGAACTCGTCCTAATCCCATTACAAATCTCATTAAATCCCATTTCTTGTTAAGCAGGGTGACTCCATAACGTGTGCTCCATCCCTCGGATCGACGTTAAAACTGGGAATCCTATCTACTCCCAATATAGTTGGTGGACGAAAAAGATCCCAATTATCATTCACCAAGAGCAGGTGAGCTATTACCGGTATTCTGAACAAATTCTATATTCTGAATTCAATTCAGCAAATTCCAAATTTCTGCCCCAACTGTCGCTGCAACATTGCTAGCCCGGGCCGTTTCGTCCCTCCTTAGGCGACCTGGAGAGCGCAAGGCTCCCTGACTCCCCATGTCAATGCCGAGCTTGGTGTGGACGCCCGATCGACACAGGGAGATACAGGGCAGGTGACCCGTCCTCATGCGATTCCTCAACCCAAGCCTCCGAGAAGCCGGATTACAGACGCCCGCCACTGCGTCCGGCACCACGCCCGATATCTCGCACTGTACCAGTGCTTCCTGCCTCACGCGTGAACTCTAGCGATCTCCGAGCCTCCAGCAGGAGTACAGTACATTTCCGACGGCTGGTTACATCACCAGGATCGCACATTCAATCACATTGCCGCTCGGAGCGTCCAATCATTTCCGATTTCAATATTCATTAACAATGTGACAGCATTTATTTATTTATCACAATCGACCATCGCTCGACGCCGCAATCAATTTAAAGCAACACCGCGATCAATTGTGGCTCAATCCAATGGACACCACCAGCACGTCGACCCTTGGATAGACGTTAAAACCGGCATCTCTCAAACATAAAACATCCGGCACGGATTTCCCCGCACTTCAAGCAGGCGAAACCTAGCCCCAAATCCTCCGCACCTATCCACAGGCGAGGTCACAATCATCCGGCCAGCCGACATGCCGCATCCTGAGCACACCATAACCTCACGACACACTTTCGTGACTACTTTCTGCAGACCTTGTCCGCAAGATAAATCGATCGATATTTCAAAAAACAATAATAATAGCAATACTGACACGTTCTCGGGATTCGAACCCGTGCCCTTCAAGGTCTCCCATCCCTTGCATATAACCATTCGTCTACTCCAGAGATGAAAATCTCACACCAAAAACCGCCCAATAGGGTCCGCAATCCAACCCTAGCCGGAACACTCCACACACATCCCATGCCCCCAGGATCCCCAATCTCACCGATCCCACACAATCCCTCTCTGCAATACCTGATACGACTCCATCCACCCAAACGTCCATCCCTTTTCAGAAACCTATTATACACACTGCAAGGCCACTCCCCATCCTCACAAGCTGGCACGTCCTGACACAATCCCAGCGCACTACACATCGCCACCACAAATACTCACACCACGCGACCATCGGCACCCCGCACCGCTCGCACCTCCACACACCACGCACACCCAGTGGTGCTGCACACCCAGTGGTGTTGCCCACTTGCATTACTCGCACACCTACTCGCTCACTCGCACACCATGTGACCTGTCAAACACCCGAGCACACCTGTGTCACGCACAATCTTGTCTCCAGCACAATCCCGTCCAACAATCCCCATCCATATTCCCTCCGTACCACCCAAAATACTCACACCGCCACGCACCCACCCCGAGCCCACGAACGACACACAACCCCGCACCCATTTACACCTCCTTCATACAAAAGTACACACGAAGGAAGGAAAGCCACTATCGGACATCATGCATTAATTTATTCCACCAAAGATCATTCCATTCATGCCGTGGGGGGATGGGGGAGGGGTGGGGAGGGTTGCGAGGGGTTTTTTGGATGGGGTGACATGGTATGGTGGTCCAAGTGTGGAGGGGGAGGGGTATGGGGGGGGTGCTGCCACCGGGGGTACCACCAAGGGGGTATGGAGGGGTGGCGGGATCCTGTCCTGCTACATCCTGTCCTGTTTCAGTATCTACAAAATGAATCACTGGCATTAATCTCTGCCGGTTCATCTTTCCTTCTCCTGACCCTGGTCTCTACCTGACCTGACCTTGTAGTTTCCACTACCCTACCAAGCTAGCCTGCTTAGCAGTAGTTTTTCATTTTCCATGCTTCCAACTCAACTGGTGCACCTCAAGGAATTCCTCCCTTCTGGCCATTTCCCTCAGGGTATTTTGTCAGCACAGCCCATTTCTGAGAGCCTCACTTGGTGTGTTACCCATCTTCTCTCTGGCTGCCCTTCCTGGGTAAGTTATTGGTCCTTACCCGCAGCGCCCTTAAGCGTGCAGGACCTCTCAAACCCCCCTCTCTGACGTTCCCCGACCCTTTGGTTGGCAAATAACTCCACCACTTGGGGAAAAAGACCCCGCCTTTACAAATTTCGTAACTTTTGTTCGAGTCAGAGTGCAGACAACCCCAGATGGACACGTCTAAACTCGAGGGATGAGGCGGGCAGAATTCTAGTGCAATCCCGAGCTCAAAAAGGCCCACCTTTAGTCAAATGAGTGCCCAGCCGTGGCCTCGCCCGCTTCAGGTCCCTCGAGGATGCGTTCCGCTGAGGTTTCTGAGTCGCATCCTGTCTATGACGCCAAATGCTGGATCCAAACGACCGACTCCCGCACCACGGAGATGAAAACCCAGGTCCAGTCGCTTTCAGGTCAAAGAAACAGTGGTTTATTAAAAGCCAACCGAACACGGCCGTGGAGAGGAGATTTTGACGAAGGTGGACAAACCCGATGCCATCGCCAAGACCACTCTGAATACAAGACGTGCTGCACACAGATTTATACAAGCAGGATCAAGATAACCAATCGGGCCAGCGGGGCCTTTAACCTTTGATGAACCATCTGTCCTGAAACTTGCGATTAAAAACTGGGATGAGAAGACAAAGGCGGCTGAGTTTGATTACTTCATCCATGAGATAATTTATGATTAAATTCCATGAACCTTCGTAATCCATTCTCCCTTTGTGTCCAATCTAACAAGTAGGACGTGCCGCGCAGAAAAGCCGAAAGGCTTACGCATAATAGATTGTATGGACTCCGCGCGAAGTCTGGGCACGTCAGTGTAAAGATTAAGGATTACCGCGAGCTAACTAGAAAAATACTACAAGTTATACTTTTATTTATATTAACCAGTTAAGAATATGAGTTACCATGTCGTGATATAGGTTCGATTCCCGACATTTATATCGCAATACTTGGGAAGAAGTGAATACCCTTGGGAGTACCTTAACTGTGGTTTACCAAATCCATCATCTAGCCTATTTGACACATTCATCATGGGCAGCGATAGTGATACCTTCAAATCTACTCATTTGAATACTACCAGCACGTCAAGCAGATGCTCCACAAGTACGGACACCCCAGGTTCACCACTAGGCTCATCATCGGCATCTAAACTACATCCACAAGTTAGTGCATCAAACTTGCGCACCCTGGTCATCAACTTTCAGAGCATTTACACGAGGAGATCTGGAGCTTCATCGAAGCAACCAAACCCGGCATCATCATAGGATGTGAGATGTGGTTGAAGCCGGGAAAATGACAGGGCGAAATGAAGACAGGGGAGATGGCTTTGGCAGTCTTACTGGGTGTTACTACCAGTCTTAACAGTCAACAGATACCAACTGACAGTGAATCTGATTTCATTGTAATTAAAGTGATGAATGGTAACTGCAATGTTATGATTGGCTCCGTTTATCGACCACCGAGTAGTGACCAAAGCTACATGGGTAACCTCAATCAAGCCATTGAGGATCTGTGTCACTCAAACCCATGTACAGCTGTATAGATTGGCAGAGCCATGAATTCACCTGACATCAATTGGGAAATGGAACAGATCATCTCTCACCAATATAGACAGAGTTGCTAGGGTTAGTGACTCATACCCTGCAAACGTTGGCCCATTTGGGACTTGAACAGATTGTGAACCTTTCCACTAGGGGGGAGTAAACATCTTGGACGTTGTCACAACTAATCGCCCTTCCCTGTTCAAACAATGGGTCGGCATGCTTGGCCTTGGTGACCATGATGTGCTGTTCTTGGAGACGAGTGCCCAAACATAGACAGAAACCACCACACCGTAAAATCCTTCTTTGGAAACGAGCCGACCTCGGGAACATTCGGTCTAATGCCAAAGCATGGGCAGAACAATTTGTTAACCTTCACTCTACCTTAATGCCAGTGGAGGTTCTCGCTACTGAAACGCTGGGAAAAAAACAAAAAGTACCTTCCAAAACCAGCTCATCCAGATTCAGCCAATGTTGGTTTGATACATCAACTAAACACGTGCCGTAAGAATTCCCACGCATACAAGAAGAAGGCTAAGCCCCGCAACAGCAATAGACTGGCGTCATTACCACAGCATCAAGGAGAAAACGCAGAAGATCTGTCGCCAGACCTATAATAAATACCTGTCTGACATCATCAGTAGTGACCCAGATGGCAATAAGAAGTTATGGCAGTAGTGACCCAGATGCCACAGTGCAGTTATCTTCATGTTGATGAAGCAGCACTTACACTGAAGGAAAGGAAGGAAGGAGAACACAAACCACAGTCACGGTGATGCCAACTACGTGTTGTAAAAGATCCTTTTGCTTCTCGTATTTCACTCCATTTTACATCCTAATTGAGACTCGCAGATAGATATGCAATATGTTTGTGAAGTACACCATGTTCTCTTTTGATTACATCCATCAGCGAAGCGACAGGTATGCATGGCGAGTATGAATGAAATGTTAAAATAAAATGAGTGATGCACAGAAAGGACCCGAGACACCAGGTACAAGCACCTCAATGTATAATCCCACCTACGTAGACATCTTTTCTTCCCCATCTCTGTAACTAATTACCTGTACACATTTATCTCCCCATGCGTGACAATATACAGACTCCATGACCGAGCCTTGTATTGCACTCGCCAGCCTGGTCCAGCACATCCCCCCACCTATGACCTCCACACTCGCTCGCAGCCTTACCTCTGACCCTGGTATTAAGGACGCGAGTATGATTGCTGCCCTATGCAGGTGGGAAATTCATTACAACATTATTTATGCCTCATGTATAATTTAGCGGTTTCATGTTTGTTGGTAAAATTAAACTAAAGATATTAATTATATGATGTTTTAACTGCACTATCTTGATTGTGGAAAATTAATACTGTATAGAAGTAGCTCGCATAGTTTGTATTTTATTATCCCCATACTTTAAAAAAAACGGAATATTTCAATCTGCCCATCCTTCCATTTGGATGTCTTTCTGTCCATCAGGCTATCTGCTCCTAAACAGTTGGGCAGAAATTCAACAAACGTGGTAGTTATGATCACCACATGGCATCAAGGTGCAAGAACAATATCATTTTTGGCTCCGCCCTCTGATGCCCTGGGGCAGGGTCAAATACGAAAAAAATGCTTTTACTGGCACCTTTTAAAACATTTTTGAATGGAATTTGTATGTAAGCAATCAACATTGGTGGTCACATTAAATATGTAACTATTTTTTGGGATTTGACCCTGGTTATGCCCCAGGGAGTGGGGACTTTGGATCACAGGGGTCAAATCAGAAGATTATTTTAAATCAAAATTTTATATCAGGTCATTCCTGGTGGAACGTTTTGCCATCTTTAAACTTTACTTTAGCTGGGAAGTGGAGGGATTTCCGATGGTACGCCATCGACTTTGCTCTAGTTGTTGTACACCGCACCTTTCCTATTCCATCTCCAGGTATTGCAAATCGTCATTGCCGGGCACCGAAGGGGGCTCGGCAGTGACACACGCTGAAAGGGAGTACTCAGTTTTCACTCTGGTTGTTTTCTTTCTTGTTTTCTTGTTGTACACCGCACCTTTCCTATGCCATCTCCAGGCATTGCAAATCGTCATTGCTGGGCACCGAAGGGGGCTCGGCAGTGACGCATGCTGAAAGGGAGTACTCAGTTTTCACTCTGGTTTTCTTGTTTGTTTTCTTGTTTTCTTGTTTGTTTGTCCGGACGATATCTCAGCCATCCTTTGAGCTAGGAAGCTGAAATTTCGGCACAGTAGTGAGCAAGTCCTTTGTCAAAAAAATTTTGTTTTTTGAATAATCAATTAATTGAGGAGTTATTTAATTATTAGTGATTAATTAAGTACTTATTTAATGAATAAAATTTCCTTTCTCTTCTGACCATTAACTCAGGCACCTTTTGAGTTAGGAAGCTGATATTTGGACATGCCAATGACCAGGTTATTTGGCTGCAAAGGCTATTTTTGATTAATCAATTAGTCAATTAATCAATGAATCGATTAATCATTTAATTATTCGATTAATGACTAAAAAAATTATTTTTTTTAAGTTACAGATTCTGATGAAATGGTGGTGGTTTATGTGTTCTCTGACCGAATTGATTAATAATTTAATTTTTTTATGATTATTATTTATTTATTTTCGTTATTAATCATTTATTTATTTTCTTTCTCATTTGGCCAATATCTCAGGCACCTTTTGAGCTCGGAAGCTAATATTTGGACATGAGTGACCAAGTGATGTGGCTATCAAGGATATTTTTGATTTATTGATTAATCATTTAATCAATTAATTATTTATTGATTAATCGATTAATTATTTATTGATTAATCGATTAATTATTTAATTTTTTATTAATGAGTTATTTAATTAAATTTCTAAAAGACACATCTTCGGATGAAGCACGAGTGGTTTAGTTATGCTATTAGCCAATTGATTAAGAAAATATTTTGTGATAATCTTTTATGGATTTTAATTATACAATGAATCAATCAATTAGTGTACACCTCTCCCTCCCAATGCAGCCTCCATGAGCTGCACTGCAGTATTGCCGGGCGCCTAAGGCGCGCCGGCAATGCCGCGCCGTAGGATATTTAATTATTTGGCATGGGGGCGGTGTACTTTGAATGTATCTGTACTTGTTGTACACCGCTCCTTTCCTATGCCATCTCCAGGCATTGCAAATCGTCACTGCCGGGCACCGAAGGGGGCTCGGCAGTGAGGCACGCTGAAAGGGAGTACTCAGTTTTCACTCTGGTTGTTTGTTTGTTTGTTGTACACCGCTCCTTTCCTATGCCATCTCCAGGCATTGCAAATCGTCATTGCTGGGCACCGAAGGGGGCTCGGCAGTGACGCGCGCTGAAAGAGAGTACTCAGTTTTCACTCTGGTTGTTTGTTTGTTTTCTTTCTTTCTTTCTTGTTTGTTTGTCCGGGCGATATCTCAGCCATCCTTTGAGCTAGGAAGCTGAAATTTCGGCACAATAGTGAGCAAGTCCTTTGTCAAAAACGGTATTTTTTTTTTTTGATTAATCAATAAATTGAGGAGTTATTTAATTATTAGCGATTAATTAAGTACTTATTTAATTAATCAAATTTCCTTTCTCTTCTGACCATTAACTCAGGCACCTTTTGAGTTAGGAAGCTGATATTTGGACATGCCAATGACCAGGTGATTTGGCTGCAAAGGCTATTTTTGATTTATTAATTAATCGATTAATTATTTAATTATTCGATTAATGGCAAAAAAATGTTGTTTTTTTTAAGTTACAGATTCTGATGAAATAGTGGTAGTTTATGTGTTCTCTGACCAAATTGATTAATAATTTAATTTTTTTATGATTATTATTTATTTATTTTCATTATTAATCATTTATTTATTTTCTTTCTCATTTGGCCAATATCTCAGGCACCTTTTGAGCTGGGAAGCTAATATTTGGACATGAGTGACCAAGTGATGTGGCTATCAAGGATATTTTTGATTTATTGATTAATCGTTTCATCTATTAATTATTTATTGATTAATCGATTAATTATTTATTGAGTAATCAATTAATTATTTAATTTTTTATAAATGACTTCTTTAATTAAATTTCTAAAAGATACATCTTCGGATGAAGCACTAGTGGTTTAGTTATGCGATTAGCCAATTGATTATGAAAATATTTTGTGATAATCTTTTATTGATTTTAATTATACAATTAATCAATCAATTAGTGTACACCTCTCCCTCCCAATGCAGCCTCAATGAGCTGCACTGCGGTATTGCCTGGCGCCGGAGGCGCCCCGGCAATGCCACGCTGCAGCATATTTAATTATTTGGCATGGGGCGGTGTACTTTGAATGTATGTGTACTTGTTGTTTTCTTTCTTTCTTTCTTGTTTGTTTGTTTGTCCAGGCGATATCTCAGCCATCCTTTGAGCTAGGAAGCTGAAATTTCGGCACAATCGTGAGCAAGTCCTTTGTCAAAAACGGTATTTTTTGTTTTTTGATGAATCATTTAATTGAGGAGTTATTTAATTATTAGCGATTAATGAAGTACTTATTTAATTAATCAAATTTCCTTTCTCTTCTGACCATTAACTCAGGCACTTTTTGAGTTAGGAAGCTGATATTTGGACATGCCAATGACCAGGTGATTTGGCTGCAAAGGCTATTTTTGATTTATTAATGAATCAATTAATCGATTACTTATTTAATTATTCGATTAATGACTAAAAAAATTTTTTTTTTTAAGCTACAGATTCTGATGAAATGGTGGTGGTTTATGTGTTCTATGCCCGAATTGATTAATAATTTAATTTTTTCATGATTATTATTTATTTATTTTCATTATTAATCATTTATTTATTTTCTTTCTCATTTGGCCAATATCTCAAGCACGTTTTGAGCTCCGAAGCTAATATTTGGAGATGAGTGACCAAGATGTGGCTATCAAGGATATTTTTGATTTATTGATTAATCATTTAATCAATTAATTGTTTATTGATTAATCGATTAATTATTTCTTGATTAATCAATTAATTATTTTTTTATTTATTAATGAGTTATTTAATTAAAATTCTAAAAGATACATCTTCGGATGAAGCACTAGTGGTTTAGTTATGCTATTAGCCAATTGCTGAAGAAAATATTTTGTGATAATCTTTTATTGATTTTAATTGTACAATTAATCAATCAATTAGCATACACCTGAGCCTGGTGTTGGCTTAGCGGTTAGGGTGCTGGCTTGGGATCATAGGATCCTGGGTTCGAATCCCGGTCGATCGCTGAATTAACGCCAGGGGGGTTGACTCAGCCTGTCATCCTTCCAAGGTCAGCAAATTGAGTACCAGCTTGCTGGGATGAATGATCCCGGTGTGTACCCCGGTTTAGAATAGGTACACCGTATCCCTGCGCATCGTAAGAGCGTGACCAAGGGTTGGCGTCAGGAAGGGCATCCGGCCATAAAAACATTGCCTCAAACAGGGAACCATGATTGTCATGGGGCCCGCAAGGCTAACCCCCCACTCTAGCGGGGAAAATGGCCTTAAAACGATCATTCATTCATTCATTCTCCCTCCCAATGCAGCCTCTATGAGGTGCACTGCGGTATTGTCGGGCGCCAGAGGCGCCCCGGCAATGCCGTGCTGTAGGATATTTAATTATTTGGCATGGGGGCGGTGTACTTTGAATGTATCTGTACTTGTACACCGCACCTTTCCTCTGCCATCTCCAGGCATTGCAAATCGTCATTACCGGGCAGTGACGCATGCTGAAAGGGAGTACTCAGTTTTCACTCTGGTTGTTTGTTTAGTTGCTTGCTTTCTTGTTTGTTGTACACTGCACCTTTCCTATGCCATCTCCAGGCATTGCAAATCGTCATTGCTGGGTACCGAAGGAGGCTCGGCAGTGACGCACGCTGAAAGGGAGTACTCGGTTTTCACTCTGGTTGTTTGTTGTACACCGCTCCTTTCCTATGCCATCTCCAGGCATTGCAAATCGTCATTGCCGGGCACCAAAGGAGGCTCGGCAGCGACGCACGCTGAAAGGGAGTACTCAGTTTTCACTCTGGTTGTTGTACACCGCACCTTTCCTATGTCATCTCCAGGCATTGCAAATCGTCATTGCTGGGCACCGAAGGGGGCTCGGCAGTGACGCACGCTGAAAGGGAGTACTCGGTTTTCACTCTGGTTGTTGTACACCGCTCCTTTCCTATGCCATCTCCAGGCATTGCAAATCGTCATTGCTGGGCACCGAAGGGGGCTCGGCAGTGACGCACGCTGAAAGAGAGTACTCAGTTTTCACTCTGGTTGTTTGTTTTCTTGCTTTCTTTGTTTGTTTGTTTGTTTGTTTGTCCGGGCGATATCTCAGCCATCCTTTGAGATAGGAAGCTGAAATTTCGGGACAACAGTGAGCAAGTCTTGTCAAAAACGGTATTTTTTGTTTTTTGATTAATCAATTAATTGAGGAGTTATTTAATTATTAGCGATTAATTAAGTACTTATTTAATTAATCAAATTTCCTTTCTCTTCTGACCATTAACTCAGGCACCTTTTGAGTTAGGAAGCTGATATATGGACATGCCAATGACCAGGTGATTTGGCTGCAAAGGCTATTTTTGATTTATTAATTAATCAATTAATCGATTAATTATTTAATTATTCGATTAATGACAAAAAAAAATTTTTTTTTTAAGTTACAGATTCTGATGAAATGGTGGTGGTTTATGTGTTCTCTGACCGAATTGATTAATAATTTAATTTTTTTATGATTATTATTTATTTATTTTCATTATTAATCATTTATTTATTTTCTTTCTCATTTGGCCAATATCTCAGGCACCTTTTGAGCTGGGAAGCTAATATTTGGACATGACAGTGACCAAGTGATGTGGCTATCAAGGATATTTTTGATTTATTGATTAATCATTTAATCGATTAATTATTTATTGATTAATCGATTAATTATTTATTTATTATTCATTTAATTATTTATTTTTTTATTAATGACTTAAATTAAATTTCTAAAAGATACATCTTCTGATGAAGCACTAGTGGTTTAGTTATGCTATAAGCCAATTGATTATGAAAATATTTTGTGATAATCTTTTATTGATTTTAATTATACAATTAATCAATCAATTAGCGTACACCTCTCCCTTCCAATGCAGCCTCAATGAGCCGCGCTGTAGGATATTTAATTATTTGGCATGGGGGCGGTGTACTTTGAATGTACCTGTACTTGTTTGTTTTCTTGTTTTCTTGTTTTCTTGCTTTTTGGTTTTCTTTCTTGTTTGTTTGTTTGTCCGGGCGATATCTCAGCCATCCTTTGAGCTCGGAAGCTGATATTTTGGCAAAAGAGTGAGCAAGTCCCTCGTCAAAAAAGGTATTTTTTGTTTTTTGAATAATCAATTAATTGAGGAGTTATTTAATTAATTAAATTTCATTTCTCTTTTGACCATCAACTCAGGCACCTTTTGAGTTAGGAAGCTGATATTTGGACATGCCAATGACCAGGTGATTTGGCTGCAAAGACTATTTTTGATTTATTAATTAATCAATTAATCAAGTAATCGATTAATTATTAATTATTCGATTAACGTGTGGCCTTGAATGGGTTTCTCTCATCTCCTCTTCCTGTTCAGGCTGGAGTTCCACAAGGCAGTGTTCTGGGCCCTGTGCTTTTTCTGGTCTTCATCAATGATCTCTCTGACTCTCTTGAAAATCCTCTCTATCTCTTTGCTGATGACTCTACTCTCTGTCACTCCATTCTTCATCCCTCAGATCGGCAGTCTGCAGCCTCCTCACTCTCTGCAGACCTGGACAAAATCAGACTGGGCAAACAAGTGGAACATGTCTTTCAATCCTAACAAATCTCACACTCTTACGATGTCTCTCCGAAAAGACCGACTGGACAACCCTCCCATCCACTTTCTGAATAATCCTCTCCAAGAAGTTCTGTCACTCAAGCTTTTGGGTCTCACTATCTGCCATGATCTTTCCTTGGAAAACCACATTTCAAATCTAGCCTCCAAAGCCAGTCGCCGACTGGGCATTCTCCGTCGTGCGAAGTCCTTCCTTGGCACACCTGAGCTCCTCACCACATACAAGGCTTTCATCCGCAGCTCAGTGGAATACTGCTCTCCCCTCTGGGCTGGTGCTCCTGCCTCACACCTAGCTCGTCTTCACGCTGTTGAAACCAAAGCATTCAGAATCATTGGAATCTCCCGCGATGAAGCTAACTCCAAGGGCCTTTCACTCACTCACTCACCGCAAGCAGGTTGGTGGTCTTGCCGTCTTCTACCGACTCCTCTCTGACCTTGCCCTCCCCAGCTCTCTCTGGGCTCTGTCCCGCAAATATTCCTACAGGTCGCCCAAGATCTGCCTGCAACCCTCTTATGGTCAAACTGCCAAAATCAAGACTCTCTGCTCACCTTCACTCCTTCATTCCTCTTTTTTCCCACCTCTGGAACAAACTCCCTCACTCTCTTCAATCCCACTCCACCCTCCAGGTCTTTAAAACAGCTGTTCACCACCATCTCTTATCTTCCCCCATCCAAAACCTTGATCTTTTCTACCCCCGCTAATTTCACCCCAGTTCCACTTTTTTGAAATACCAACTTCTGTCCTGGAAGTCCTTGGTGTCCTTGTGTTTTACACTTCTCCCTCCCCCCCCCCCCCCCCCCCTTCCCACGCCTCCTCCCCCCAAGCCCTCTCCCTTCCACACATCTCCCTGCTCTCAAATGTTGTGTTGTGTGCTTTCCCTTCTCTCCCCATCTTGTTTTCCGCTCCCTCTTTTTATATATTTTGTTTGTCTGGTTGATTTGTTTGTGAAGTAAATGTTAGCTTTCACAAGCCTCGATTCAGTATACAAAACAAAAAAAAATTGACTAAAATTTTTTTTCTTAAAGTTACAGATTCTGATGAAATGGTGGTGGTTTATGTGTTCTCTGACCGAATTGATTCATAATTTAATTTTTTTATGATTATTATTTATTTATTTTCATTATTAATCATTTATTTATTTTCTTTCTCATTTGGCCAATATCTCAGGCACCTTTTGAGCTCGGAAGCTAATATTTGGACATGAGTGACCAAGTGATGTGGCTATCAAGGATATTTTTGATTTATTGATGAATCAATTAATCGATTAATTATTTAATTATTCGATTAATTACAAAAAAAAAGAAAAAAAAGTCACACATTCTGATGAAATGGTGGTGGTTTGTGTGTTCTGTGACAGAATTGATTAATAATTTAATTTTTTAATGATTTTTTTTTTTTTTTTTCATTATTAATCATTTATTTATTTTCTTTCTCATTTCGCCAATATCTCAGGCACCTTTTGAGCTGGGAAGCTAATATTTGGACATGACACTGACCAAGTGATGTCGCTATCAAGGATATTTTTGATTTATTGATTAATCATTTAATCGATTAATTTATTTATTGATTAATTAATTAATTATTTATTGATTAATCAATTAATTATTTAATTTTTTATTAACTACATTTAATTAAATTTTAAAAGATACATCTTTGGATGAAGCACTAGTGGTTTAGTTATGCTATGAGCCAATTGATTAAGAAAATATTTTGTGATAATCTTTTATTGCTGCTCTTCTTCTGCTCCAATCGGTTCTTCTGATCATGTGCTTGTCAAAGTGGACATCTCTCTGGCCATTCTCAGAGAGCCTCCTCAGCATCGACGAGTCTGGCATTTCACTCAGGCCGACTGGGAAGGTCTTCAAGCAGCCATCAATCGTCTGGATTGGTCTCCCATCTCCACTGCGTCTGACATCAATTCTTCCTGGGAATTCCTCCAAAGCAAACTGCTCTCATGCACAGATTTATCCCATCTCGTCTTCAGTTGTCTTACCCTTCCTCCCGTCCATGGTACACTGAATCTTGTGGTGAGGCAGTTGCCCTGAAACAACTTGCCTTTGCCTCTTGGAAGGCTAATCCAACTGAAGGCAATCTCAGTTCCTTCCACCAAGCTCGGAACAAGTGTGTGTCTACCCGCAGGAGTGCCAGGAAGCACTATCTCTCCACACTCAAGAATGAACTCTCAAACCTGTCTCCTTCCTCCAAATCCTGGTGGCATCTGGTCAAATCTGTTTCTGGTGTTTGTTCCCCCTCCATCCCCTCCCTTACCTCAAATGGCCACAGTTGACATCGCACGTGACAAAGCCGAATGCCTCAACTCTGTGTTTGCCTCAAAATCTTTCGTCCCAAACCCATCTCTCTCTGTTCCCACCTTTCCCAGTCGAACCCAACTGCTCCTGGACTCTGTGTCCTTCTCTCCTGACAAGGTGGAGGAGTTTTTGTCTAACCTCGACTGATTCTGCAACTGGACCAGACGGCATCAGCCCACGGGTCCTAAAATCCTGCTCTGCCGCTCTATCTCACCCTCTCTCTGTTCTTTTCACCCTCTCTTTTGCTCAAGGTCATCTGCCAGCATCCTGGAAATCGGCAAACATCACCGCTTTACACAAAAAGGTGCAAAAACAGATCCTTGCAACTACAGACCAATCAGTCTGCTCCCAATTATCAGCAAAGTCATGGAATCCATCATTGCTTCGGATATGAAATCTTTCCTCTTCTCCAATGGCTTGATCTCTGATCATCAATTTGGTTTCAGGCCAGGTCACTCTACTCTGGACATGCTGCTTCTGCTGTCTCAACAATGGATGGAGGTCCTCAATGCCAAACAGGAAATCAGAGCTGTCTCCCTTGACATATCACGTGCCTTCGATACGGTCTGGCACCCCGCTCTGCTCACCAAACTCTCCTCCTATGGTATCCATGGAAATCTCCATGCATGGCTTGCGGACTTCCTCTCTGGTCATAGTCAACGTGTGGCTCTGAATGGATTTCTCTCATCTCCCCTTCCTGTTCAGGCTGGAGTTCCCCAAGGCAGTGTTCTGGGCCCTGTGCTTTTTCTGGTCTTTATCAATGATCTCTCCGACTCTCTGGAAAATCCTCTCTATCTCTTTGCTGATGGCTCCACTCTCTGCCGCTCCATTCCTCTTCCCTCAGATCGGCAGTCTGCAGCCTCCTCACTCTCTGAAGACTTGGACAAAATCACAGACTGGTCAAACAAGTGGAACATGTCTTTCAATCCTGACAAATCTCACACTCTTACTATGTCTCTCTGAAAAGATCGACTGGACAACCCTCCCATCTACTTTCTCAACAATCCTCTCCAAGATGTTCTGTCGCTCAAGCTTTTGGGTCTCACTATCTGCCATGATCTTTCTTGGGAAAACCACATTTCCAAGCTGGCCTCCAAAGCCAGTCGCCGACTGGGCATCCTCCGTCGTGCGAAGTCCTTCCTCGGCACACCTGAGCTCCTCACCACATACAAGGCTTTCATCCGCAGCTCAATGGAATACTGTTCTCCCCTATGGGCCGGTGCTCCTGCCTCACACCTAGCTCGGCTTCACGCTGTTGAAACCAAAGCTTTCAGAATTATTGGAATCTCCCGCGATGAAGCTATCTCTGAGGGCCTTTCACTCACTCACCGCAGGCAAGTAGGTGGTCTCTCTGTCTTCTACCGACTCCTCTCCGGCCTTGCACCCCCAGCTCTCTCTGTGCTCTGTCCCGCAAATATTCCTCCAGGTCGCACAAGATCTGCCAGCAACCCTCTGATGGTTAAACTGCCGAAATCTCGGCTCTCTGCTCACCTTCACTCTTTCATTCTTCTTTTCTCCCGCCTCTGGAACAAACTCCCTCTCTCCCTTCAATCCCACTCCTCCCTCCAGGTCTTTAAAACAGCTGTTCACCACCATCTCTTATCTTCCCCCATCCAAAACCTTGATCTTTTCTACCCCCGCTAATTCACCCCAGATCCACCTTGTTTGAAATTCCAACTTCTTTCCTGGAAGTCCTGGCAGTGTCCATATGTTTTATACCTCTCCAAAACCCACCCCCCCCCCCCTTCCCATGCCCCCCTCCAAAGCCCTCTCCCTCTCACAGATCTCTCGATGTCTCCATGTCTCTCGGTCCTTGCTCTCAAATGTTGTTTGTGGCCTTCCCCCTCTCTCCCCATCTTGTCTACCGCTCCCGATGTTATATGTTTTATGTGTTGGTTTATCTTTCTGTGTGATTAATGTTCGCTCTTTCACGAGCCTCGATCTTGTATACAAAATACAAAAAAATAAAAATAAAAATTTTTTGATTTTTATTATACAATTAATCAATCAATTAGCGTACACCTCTCCCTCCCAATGCAGCCTCTATGAGCTGCACTGCGGTATTGCCGGGAGCCAGAGGCGCCCCGGCAATGCCGCGCTGTCGGATATTTAATTATTTGGCATGGGGGCGGTGTACTTTGAATGTATCTGTACTTGTTTGTTTGTTTTCTTGCTTTCTTCTTTGTCCGGGCTTTATCTCAGCCATCCTTTGAGCTCGGAAGCTGAAATTTTGGCGCAAAAGTGAGCAAGTACTTTGCCAAAAAACTCTTTTTTTTTCTTTTTTTTGATTAATCAATTAATTGATGAGTTATTTAATTATTAGTGATTAATTAAGTACTTATTTAATTAATTACATTTTCTTTCTCTTCTGACCATTAACTCAGGCACCTTTTGAGTTCGGAAGCTGATATTTGGACATGCTAATGACCAGGTGATTTGGCTGCAAAGGCTATTTTTGATTTATTCATTAATCCATTAATCGATTAATTATTTAATTATTCGATTAATGATTTTTTTTTAAAAATTGTTACAGATTCTGATGAAATGGTGGTGGTTTATGTGTTATATTAGCGAATTGATTAGTTATTTCATTTTTTTATGATTATTATTTCTTTATTTTCATTATTAATTATTTAGTTATTTTCTTTCTGATCTGGGCAATATCACGGGCACCTTTTGAGCTAGGAAGCTAATATTTGGACATGACAATGACCAAGTGATGTGGCTTCAAGGGATATTTTTGATTTATTGATTGATCACTTAATATATTCATTACTTATTGATTAATCAATTCATTTAATTTTTTTAATTAATGCCTTATTTAATTAAATTTCTAAAAGATACATCTTTGGATGAAGCACTCGTGGTTTAGTTATGCTATTAGCTAATTAATGAAGAAAATATTTTGTGATAATCTTTTATTGATTTTAATTATACAATTAATCAATCAATTTGCGTACACCTCTCCCTTCCAATGCAGCCTCAATGAGCCGCACTGCGGTATTGCCGGGCGCCGGAGGCACCACGGCAATGCCGCGCTGTAGGATATTTAATTATTTGGCATGGGGGCGGTGTACTTTGAATGTATATGTACTTTGTTTGTTTTTGTTTTCTTTCTTGTTTGTTTGTCCGGGCTTTATCTCAGCCATCCTTTGAGCTCGGAAGCTGAAATTTTGGCGCAAAAGTGAGCAAGTACTTTGTCAAAAAAGTTTTTTTTTTTTTTTGATTAATCAATTAATTGAGGAGTTATTTAATTATTAGTGATTAATTAAGTACTTATTTAATTAATTACATTTTCTTTCTCTTCTGACCATTAACTCAGGCACCTTTTGAGTTCGGAAGCTGATATTTGGACATGCTAATGACCAGGTGATTTGGCTGCAAAGGCTATTTTTGATTTATTCATTAATCCATTAATCGATTAATTATTTAATTATTCGATTAATGATTTTTTTTTTTAAATTGTTACAGATTCTGATGAAATGGTGGTGGTTTATGTGTTATATTAGCGAATTGATTAGTTATTTCATTTTTTTATGATTATTATTTCTTTATTTTCATTATTAATTATTTATTTATTTTCTTTCTGATCTGGGCAATATCACGGGCACCTTTTGAGCTAGGAAGCTAATATTTGGACATGACAATGACCAAGTGATGTGGCTTCAAGGGATATTTTTGATTTATTGATTGATCACTTAATATATTCATTACTTATTGATTAATCAATTCATTTAATTTTTTTAATTAATGCCTTATTTAATTAAATTTCTAAAAGATACATCTTTGGATGAAGCACTCGTGGTTTAGTTATGCTATTAGCCAATTAATGAAGAAAATATTTTGTGATAATCTTTTATTGATTTTAATTATACAATTAATCAATCAATTTGCGTACACCTTTCCCTTCCAATGCAGCCTCAATGAGCCGCACTGCGGTATTGCCGGGCGCCGGGGGCACCACGGCAATGCCGCGCTGTAGGATATTTAATTATTTGGCATGGGGGCTGTGTACTTTGAATGTATCTGTACTTGTGTTTGTTTGTTTTTCTCAAATAATGACCAGGATTTCATTTTGGCCAACTCGAGATTGTGAATCCATTTCCTTCCTGATAGTCAGTCTTATCTACACCTGACAAGTTATGCTTGCTGAACTGTGATGTATCTTGTAAAAGGGGGCATATACAGAGGTGGAAGGAGAGTGAGAGAGGCAAATTGAGAAAAACAAAAGAGGTGTATGGATAGGAAAATAAATAAAGATATGTCAGTTGAGTAGAAAAGTTGAATTAAGGGATATCGCATAGAAAGGCAAGTGTGCATGTGTGCGTACAGTCAGAGGTTCTTTATTGTCCCCCGTCGCACCGCGGAGCGAAAGGGGGACTATGTTTTGTCCGTGCGTGCGTGCGTAAGCGAAGGACTGAATTCTAATTTGGTGTGGGTGCAACCTACGTCAAAATCCAAGATGACCGCCGCCATGTATGTCTGAACCTTGTGAGCGAAATATCTTGAAAAATAAACGAACTACTAACTTCTAATCTGGTGTGTGGGTGTATCTGGGCATAAGGAAGAACGCTATTGAAAATTGGGTCGCCACGTCAAAATCCAAGATGGCCACCACCATATATTTGTCTGAACCTTGTGAGCGAAATATCTTGAAAAATAAGCAAAGTACCAACTTCTAATCTGGTGTCTGGGTGTATCTAGGCATAAGGAAGAACGCTATTGAAAATTGGGTCGCCACGTCAAAATCCAAGATGGCCACCACCATATATTTGTCTGAACCTTGTGAGCGAAATATCTTGAAAAATAAATGAACTACTAACTTCTAATCTGGTGTCTGGGTGTATCTAGGCATAAGGAAGAACACTATTGAAAATTGCGTCGCCACGTCAAAATCCAAGATGGCCACCACCATATATTTGTCTGAACCTTGTGAGCGAAATATCTTGAAAAATAAATGAACTACTAACTTATAATCTGGTGTCTGGGTGTATCTAGGCATAAGGAAGAACGCTATTGAAAATTGGGTCGCCACGTCAAAATACAAGATGGCCGCCTTGCGTCTTCCACTTTGTCAACTCGCATCACTTAACCAACGGGGGACCTAGGCGTAACACTTGTTTGTTTTTGTCTTCCCCGAGCTTCACTCTTGTCGAGTTATGGTTAAATTGACAGTGGAGTAGTGGGACAACAACGACAACAACAAATTGGTATGTGATTTGTAAATAGCCCCAATTCTCACTATTTTTCCTTTCTATCAAACTATTTTCTCAGCATTTGAGCATCATTCTTCTCTTGTGTTTGACAGGATGATTGATTGGCTGTCATGGCCACTGGCACCACGTGTCGACACCTGGATTATTACCTTGCTAAAGGGTGTGGCTGCTGCTAAAAGGTTCTTGGTTCTGATCAATGTCACACTTTTCAAGATTGAGCAGGTAGGCATGCAGGGCAGTACCATTCTTTTGACTGACAGCATTAAACTTTTCAACACCATTTTTTTGCAGAGATTGTTTTTTCTTTGCAGGAACAAGGCTCATGGAAGAGCAAGGTAGAACTGACAGTGGGACAAGCATCAAGAGAATGCATAAACACGACACGACAAGATGGAAGGGAGGAATTACTGAAACTAGCACGCAAGTTTGTTAGGTTAGGAAATGTTAATAATGGGGTAATAAAGATCATGGGTTGGAATGGGGGGGGACAGGAGGTTGTGCTACACTGCCTGCTTGAAGCCCTCGAGGGAAAAGTGGGAAAGGAACACCTCTGGAAGGGAAAGTGGGAAAGGAACACCTCTGGGAGAAGAGAGCAATAAGACTGACATGTGCACATTGTGCAGTCAGCTTGGATTTTGGAAGTTCAACTTGGAAGCAGTTACTGGAAGAACGTGTGCATCCTGCGATAGATAGGGAGAGTTGGAAGACTGAGCAGATGGATCAATATCAGAAAAGAGATGGTAGAAAACAGGAAGA
Source organism: Myxine glutinosa (assembly GCF_964187855.1). Classification (NCBI taxonomy): domain Eukaryota; kingdom Metazoa; phylum Chordata; class Myxini; order Myxiniformes; family Myxinidae; genus Myxine; species Myxine glutinosa. The sequence continues at coordinate 216,234,511 of NC_136264.1, read as the reverse complement.
CCACTGCTTTGCCTGCAGTGCAAAAGCCACAGAACTTGTGCTTCGGCCTCACGGGAGATGAAAAAAAAATTGAGCTTCAGATTCCACGTAATCCAGGAAAAACAGGTGTGATGTTGGGACGCCAGTCCATAGTCCATATCACAGAGCGGTCCTCCACTGAGCTACAGATAAAGGGTTTGTGGACTGTAGTAGCTCGAATTTTCCAAGGGAAGACGAGGATCGATTGAGAATGCCCAATCTGTAGCTGGCATTGGAGGGAGGTTTGGCTATGTTGTCAGCCCAGTAAAGGTCAGGGCTGATAGTGAGGCCGAGATGTTCAAGAGACCGAACTTCTTCCCATGGCTGAACATGGAAATAGACAGGCGGGTTAATTTTAACAATACTTTCAGAGTAAGATGATGGCGAGATGTTCCAGGATTGAAAGACACGTTACATTTATCAGACCAGAATCTAATCACTTCTACATCAGCAGAGAGGGGTGCAGATGCTGTCATTTTAGCAGTGGGGCGCAGTGTGGAGTCTGGAAAAAGGAAGAGAGTTTTTCCAAAGCATCAGGTAGGTCATTTATACAGATGAGGAACAAGACTGGGCCCAATAATGCCTTGGGGAACTCCAGCTTCCACTCGTAGAAGGGAGAAGAGGGTTCCACTGATAGCTACACATTGACTGCATGAGGGAAATCATAAATCCAGGAATGAAGGTGTACTTTTATGCGAAAGGCACGAGATATGTCCAGGGAGACCATTTTAACCTGGGGTTGAGGGTCTCCAACCATTGCTGAGAGAGGAGCAGCAGCAAATCCAGAGTTGAATGACTGGGTTGGAATTCAAACTGATGGTCAAAGATCAAACTTGGAAAACAGGAAAGAGTTAACATTAGAAGCAATGATGGATTCCAAGACTTTGCTTGTAATTGGAAGCAATCTCACTGTCCTATAGTTGGTTTGGTCTGCTTTTGCACCCTTGTGGATGAGATGATGAGCTTTTGCACCCCTGTGGAAAAACACATTGTTTTATGTGTCTGTTTATGGTTTTTGTGTTTCATGTGCTAATGTGTGTTTCATGTGCTAATGTGTGTTTAATGTGCTAGCTCTTACACGAGCCTCAATCTTGTATACAAAAAAAAAAGAAAAAAAAAAAGAGTGGGGTTTGCTGACTTCCATGCAGAGGGGAGGCAGCCAAAGGAGGACAGAATTAATAGGACAGATAAAGAGGGGACAATAACGGCAAAGCAGTACTGTATTTGAGAACGTGGGCACCGATGCCAAATATGCTTGTCGTCGAGACCAGACAGAATTTTCTCTTCCTTCCAGGGTGAGAAGAACATAGAGTCCGGTAGACAGTGTGCACGATATGGAGAGGAATGCGATGAATTGGGTCCATCAGGTTTGGAGGCAAAGGGGTGTGGCTCGCGCAGCAGGGCAGTGGTGTGGGATACAGACTAGGAAGTGTTAATGGTCGTGTGCTGTCATTTTATAAAGACCGGGCTACTCATGATCCCCAATTCTGATAAACAAAGACGGTGCGCGATGGGGATGAAATGAAGCGTTTTTGAAAGCACAAAGGAGTCATGCTGTAACTTCAGAGTTCTATAACTTCAGAACTCGTCCATGGACCAAGTGTTTGCATGATCGACAGAACTGGAAAACATGTGTGAAGAGGAAGAGGAAGAAAAAAACCATGAGACGTTCGTGTCGGACAGATTTACAGAATTAAACATCTTAAAATGTTATTTAAAAGTTTTCTTTTTGGTTTTTTGACAAGACGAGGAGAAGGTAAAATAGAAAGTCAAGAAGTGTGAAAGTACGCCCAGTAAAATAAAGCATATGTGTCGGGCCTAATTCTGAGGAACGCTTTCGAGCTGAGGCCTGGAGAGCTCAGCAGAGCCACCTGATCGCAAATTCAACAAGATATGGACAAAACACAAGAATGGGTCAAAAGAACACAGGGATGATGTGACGACAGAAATGGACACATCCAGTGCGGGAATCTTAGCTTTGATGAACTCTCACGAAGCAGGTAAAAGGCATCATGTAGCACATGTTTGAATGCAAGTAGGATTTGGAGTTTAATTTTTTTGGTGCACTTAAACTAAAGCTCAAAAAACGCAATGAAATATACATGACCTTTGCTCTCCTCCAATTCAGGTGGTGAATCGTCTTTGGTTGCCCGTTGTGCGAGCTGGAGCAATGACCGTACTGCAACACTTACTCCTGGGGTTTCAACACTCACCGGAACCCTTCCATTTGGTGATTAGTTTTACGTCACCGTCTTTGTTACGCTTCGGCCCAGAAAATATCATTTCAGTGTCACTGAAGGAGGATGTCCGACTTAATGATGCAGGGGTAGCACGCTTGCCTTTGAGATTCATTTCTACCCCCACTATATGAACTGTCGGATTGGCGCTTCACAGGGAGGGAACATTTAGGCCTCGGTAATGACGAATTGTGGTCCAATAGGATTTACGGGGTATAGAAGATCACTTACTTGCATCTCTTAATGCCATATTTGAGTGTCCTCCTCATGGAGAGGTGTTTGCTCAGTGGTGTGCAACGTATACACAGTGCTTGCATGAAGTCTTCGTGTCGTGATAACGAGCACAGGGTAGCATCGCTATTTTCGTCGACTAGGTTGTTGTATTTGGTTGTTATCACATGATTATGTTGTTGGAATTGTCGTTTTACCTTGGTTGACTGCAAAGATCAAATTGAATTGTGAATTCCCGTCCAAAATTATTTCAAAATAACTGCCAAATGTGATTAAAGATAAGGGTGTTGTGAGCCAAATGTATTCCATTCCCAGGCCTTGCACCATATCCCTCGACTTTTTGAAGTTCTTCACAAAGAGGACTCGACTTCAGCGAGCAATGCTTGTGCGCGGCTCGCAGAACTTGTCCATTGCCTCATGCACCACTTCTCGGGGTTTCCTGATCTTTATGAACCACTCTTAGATGTACTCAAGGTTGGTCTTCCAAGCAGTCGGGTTTTTGTTAACCGTAAAATTCGGACTATTAGCCGCAACTTTTTCCCTCAACTTCGACCTCTGTGGCTAAAATAACGATGCGGCTTGTTTATGGAATTTTCCGATGTTGCGGGTTTTCCTGATGACGCGTTCAGGCCAAATCAAGTTGTTGTCGTCGGTCTCCAGTCTATGTTTAGATTCACATTAGGTTTCAAAACTGGTTTTGACTTCGTGAATTCAAAACCCACTGTAAAAGTGTGCTAGTGATAACTGTTTACGGTTTTTTCCTCCAAATTTACACACGGCCTTTACACACACGAAACGTTCAGTTACCGGTAATCGCCCATGCGCAGACAACTTCCATCATGCCGAAAACACGACGCAATGCTTACGATGCAGCTTTCAAATTGAAGGCGATCGAACTGTCGAGTTTCTCACTTTTTGTGGTTAATTTTCGAACGTTTTTGCGCTTGGTTTTTTGTGCGAAATTTGCGGCTTATAAACCAGTGCGGCTTGTGTGTGTTTAAGTTCCAGATTTTTTTTTTTTAATTTAGGGGATGCGGCTTATATAACGATGCGCTCAATGGTCCGAAATTTACGGAAATATCGTTCACCCATCTGTTATCCCTAACGACCAATCAGAAAGCATTATCCTTTTGATTGGGATTCTTGAACTTCTTACCAATCGTATTTAAGAAAACTGTTACTGTTTACAGAAGTATTCCAGCTTAGATGCACTTATTTACCAGTGACACCATTCCGTGTTGTTTTCATTCATAGGATTACCCAGCACCCAGTGAAGAATACATGCGGCAGGTACTTATTCTCGAAGCCTGGCCTTCGCAAGTAGTCCCTGGGCAGGCCCATTCTCTCTCCCTTCTACCCGACCGTTCAGTGACAGGCCATACGGGCCTTGTGAACTTGGGCAACACATGTTACATGAATAGCGTGCTGCAGACCTTGTACATGGCCTCACAGTGAGAACCTGTTGTTGTTGTTGTTGTTTCTTATATCCATCTCATTATAATTTGTGCTGTTCAGCTAGGCTTGTTTTCATAACCGATAAAGCACAACAGTTTTATAGAGGGTTCCATTTTGGATCTGTACAATTGCCCAGATAGCAACTTCAATGTAATTATCTGGTGTGATGACCCTGTAGGTTTCGTCAAGCCATTCTAGATCTAAGCCTCGGGCCTTCGCGGCCTCTGTCTCGAAAACTGCAGCTCCTGTTTGCATTCCTCGCACATACACAAGTATGTATTGTCCACTTTCTTCGCTCATCCTCCTCCTTTCCAACCTACACCCCAGCCCATATTTACTTTCAATCTATATATCTACATCAGCCTTTGTCAACTGATTAATGTCCGCATCTTTGATTTCACCTGCATGGTTGAATGTTATTTGTTGTCCAACTTTCATGTTATCCGGCAAGTTTAAGTAGTGGACCAGCCAGATGACACTTGGAGAAAAATAAGATTTTTTTCTTGTCCAGCGTGCAGCTGTTGAACCTTGGGATTTCCTGGAAGCCTCCCGGCCACCCTGGTTCATTGCAGGTGCACAGCAAGACTGTTCGGAGTACCTCAAATATCTGCTTGACAGGTAATTTGCACAAATTGACTCGGAACTGAACGCTGGCTTCGCTTTCATTTCCTCCGCCACCGAAGGAGGTTGTGTTTTCACCCCTGTCTGTTTGATGACGTTTCATTGATGTACCATGTTTCATTTTTTTTTTTTTTTTTTTTTTTTTTTTTTGTATACAAGGTCGAGGCTCGTGAAAGAGCGAACATTAATCACACAGAAAGACAAACCGACACATAAAACATATAACATAGGGAGCGGTAGACAAGATGGGGAGAGAGGGGGAAGGACACAAACACAACATTTGAGAGCAGGGACCGAGAGACATGGAGACATCGAGAGATCTGAGAGAGGGGGGGGGCGTGGGAAGGGGGCGGTGGGAGAGGTATAAAACATATGGACACTGCCAGGACTTCCAGGAAAGAAGTTGGAATTTCAAACAAGATGGATCTGGGGTGAATTAGCGGGGGTAGAAAAGATCAAGGTTTTGGATGGGGGAAGATAAGAGATGGTGGTGAACAGCTGTTTTAAAGACCTGGAGGGAGGAGTGGGATTGAAGGGAGTGAGGGAGTTTGTTCCAGAGGCGGGAGAAAAGAGGAATGAAAGAGTGAAGGTGAGCAGAGAGCCGAGATTTCGGCAGTTTAACCATCAGAGGGTTGCTGGCAGATCTTGTGCGACCTGTAGGAATATTTGGGGGACAGAGCACAGAGAGAGCTGGGGGTGCAAGGCCGGAGAGGAGTCGGTAGAAGACAGAAAGACCACCTACCTGCCTGCGGTGAGTGAGTGAAAGGCCCTCAGAGATAGCTTCATCGCGGGAGATTCCAATAATTCTGAAAGCTTTGGTTTCAACAGCGTGAAGCCGAGCTAGGTGTGAGGCAGGAGCACCGGCCCATAGGGGAGAACAGTATTCCATTGAGCTGCGGATGAAAGCCTTGTATGTGGTGAGGAGCTCAGGTGTGCCGAGGAAGGACTTCGCACGACGGAGGATGCCCAGTCGGCGACTGGCTTTGGAGGCCAGCTTGGAAATGTGGTTTTCCCAAGAAAGATCATGGCAGATAGTGAGACCCAAAATCTTGAGCGACAGAACTTCTTGGAGAGGATTGTTGAGAAAGTAGATGGGAGGGTTGTCCAGTCGATCTTTTCGGAGAGACATAGTAAGAGTGTGAGATTTGTCAGGATTGAAAGACATGTTCCACTTGTTTGACCAGTCTGTGATTTTGTCCAGGTCTTCAGAGAGTGAGGAGGCAGCAGACTGCCGATCTGAGGGAAGAGGAATGGAGCGGCAGAGAGTGGAGTCATCAGCAAAGAGATAGAGAGGATTTTCGAGAGAGTCAGAGAGATCATTGATGAAGACCAGAAAAAGCACGGGGCCCAGAACACTGCCTTGGGGAACTCCAGCCTGAACAGGAAGAGGAGATGAGAGAAACCCATTCAGGGCCACACGTTGACGACGACTAGAGAGGAAGTCCGCCAGCCATGCGTGGAGATTTCCATGGATACCAAAGGAGGAGAGTTTGGTGAGCAGAGCGGGGTGCCAGACCGTGTCGAAGGCACGTGATATGTCGAGGGAGACAGCTCTAATTTCCTGTTTGGCATTGAGGACCTCCATCCATTGTTGAGACAGCAGAAGCAGCATGTCCAGAGTAGAGTGACCTGGTCTGAAACCAAATTGATGATCAGAGATCAAGCCATTGGAGAAGAGGAAAGATTTCATATCCGAAGCAATGATGGATTCCATGACTTTGCTGATAATTGGGAGAAGGCTGATTGGTCTGTAGTTGCTAGGATCTGTTTTTGCACCTTTTTTGTGCAAAGCGGTGATGTTGGCTGATTTCCAAGCAGATTTCCAAGCAAAACCGACAATTGATGGTTTTGTCGACGTATTCATTTGAAAACTGGTGACGTATGAAAAGAATCAGAAAACATCTGGCAAAAAACAAATTTGATTCAAATTTCCTTTCATCTCCACGTTTCTACCATGTTTTCACTCATGTCTGTTTGTGAACAAGACAAGAATATAACAAATCATGGGAATCATGCTCATATACACATGATAAGAATATAACAAATCATGGGAATCATTCTCATATACACATGACGAGAATATAACAAATCATGGGAATCATTCTCATATACACATGACGAGAATATAACAAATCATGGGAATCATTCTCATATACACATGATGAGAATATAACAAATCATGGGAATCATTCTCATATACACATGACAAGAATATAACAAATCATGGGAATCATTCTCATACAAACATGATGAGAATATAACAAATCATGGGAATCATTCTCATATACACATGACAAGAATATAACAAATCATGGGAATCATTCTCATACACACATGATGAGAATATAACAAATCATGGGAATCATTCTCATATACACATGACAAGAATATAACAAATCATGGGAATCATTCTCATACAAACATGATGAGAATATAACAAATCATGGGAATCATTCTCATATACACATGATAATAATATAACAAATCATGGGAATCATTCTCATACACACATGATGAGAATATAACAAATCATGGGAATCATTCTCATACACATGATGAGAATATAACAAATCATGGGAATCATTCTCATATACACATGATAAGAATATAACAAATCATGGGAATCATTCTCATATACACATGACAAGAATATAACAAATCATGGGAATCATTCTCATATACACATGACAAGAATATAACAAATCATGGGAATCATTCTCATATACACATGATAAGAATATAACAAATCATGGGAATCATTCTCATGTACACATGACGAGAATATAACAAATCATGGGAATCATTCTCATATACACATGACGAGAATATAACAAATCATGGGAATCATTCTCATGTACACATGACGAGAATATAACAAATCATGGGAATCATTCTCATATACACATGACGAGAATATAAGAAATCATGGGAATCATTCTCATGTACACATGACAAGAATATAACAAATCATGGGAATCATTCTCATATACACATGACGAGAATATAACAAATCATGGGAATCATTCTCATATACACATGATAAGAATATAACAAATCATGGGAATCATTCTCATGTACACATGACGAGAATATAACAAATCATGGGAATCATTCTCATGTACACATGACAAGAATATAACAAATCATGGGAATCATTCTCATATACACATGACGAGAATATAACAAATCATGGGAATCATTCTCATATACACATGACGAGAATATAACAAATCAAGGGAATCATTCTCATATGCACATGACGAGAATACAACAAATCATGGGAATGATTCTCATGTACACATGACGAGAATATAACAAATCATGGGAATCATTCTCATATACACATGACAAGAATATAACAAATCATGGGAATCATTCTCATATACACATCACAAGAATATAACAAATCATGGGAATCATTCTCATGTACACATGACGAGAATATAACAAATCATGGGAATCATTCTCATATACACGTGACGAGAATATAACAAATCATGGGAATCATTCTCATATACACATGACAAGAATATATCAAATCATGGGAATCATTCTCATACACACATGACGAAAATATAACAAATCATGGGAATCATTCTCATATACACATGACGAGAATATAACAAATCATTGGAATCATTCTCATGTACACATGACAAGAATATAACAAATCATTGGAATCATTCTCATATACACATGATGAGAATATAACAAATCATGCGAATCATTCTCATGTACACATGACAAGAATATAACAAATCATGGGAATCATTCTCGTATACACATGACGAGAATACAACAAATCATGGGAATCATTCTCATATACACATGACAAGAATATATCAAATCATGGGAATCATTCTCATGTACACATGACGAGAATATAACAAATCATGGGAATCATTCTCATATACACATGACAAGAATATAACAAATCATGGGAATCATTCTCATATGCACATGACAAGAATATAACAAATCATGGGAATCATTCTCATGTACACATGACGAGAATATAACAAATCATGGGAATCTCTCATATACACATGACAAGAATATAACAAATCATGGGAATCATTCTCATGTGCACATGACAAGAATATAACAAATCATGGGAATCATTCTCATGTACACATGACGAGAATATAACAAATCATGGGAATCATTCTCATGTACACATGACAAGAATATAGCAAATCATTGGAATCATTCTCATACACACATGACGAGAATATAACAAATCATGGGAATCATTCTCACATACACATGATGAGAATATAACAAATCATTGGAATCATTCTCACATACACATGACGAGAATACAAAAAATCATGGGAATCATTTTCATATACACATGACAAGAATATAACAAATCATGGGAATCATTCTCACATACACATGACGAGAATATAACAAATCATTGGAATCATTTTCATATACACATGACAAGAATATAACAAATCATGGGAATCATTCTCATATACACGTGACGAGAATATAACAAATCATTGGAATCATTTTCACATACACATGACGAGAATATAACAAATCATTGGAATCATTTTCATATACACATGACAAGAATATAACAAATCATGGGAATCATTCTCATATACACGTGACGAGAATATAACAAATCATGGGAATCATTCTCATATACACATGACAAGAATATATCAAATCATGGGAATCATTCTCATACACACATGACGAAAATATAACAAATCATGGGAATCATTCTCATATACACATGACCAGAATATAACAAATCATTGGAATCATTCTCATGTACACATGACAAGAATATAACAAATCATTGGAATCATTCTCATATACACATGATGAGAATATAACAAATCATGGGAATCATTCTCATGTACACATGACAAGAATATAACAAATCATGGGAATCATTCTCATATACACATGACGAGAATACAACAAATCATGGGAATCATTCTCATATACACATGACAAGAATATATCAAATCATGGGAATCATTCTCATGTACACATGACGAGAATATAACAAATCATGGGAATCATTCTCATATACACATGACAAGAATATAACAAATCATGGGAATCATTCTCATATGCACATGACAAGAATATAACAAATCATGGGAATCATTCTCATGTGCACATGACAAGAATATAACAAATCATGGGAATCATTCTCATATGCACATGACAAGAATATATCAAATCATGGGAATCATTCTCATGTGCACATGACAAGAATATAACAAATCATGGGAATCATTCTCATGTGCACATGACAAGAATATAACAAATCATGGGAATCATTCTCATATGCACATGACAAGAATATAACAAATCATGGGAATCATTCTCATGTACACATGACTAGAATATAACAAATCGTGGGAATCATTCTCATGTACACATGACAAGAATATAACAAATCATTGGAATCATTCTCATACACACATGATGAGAATATAACAAATCATTGGAATCATTCTCACATACACATGACGAGAATACAACAAATCATGGGAATCATTCTCATATACACATGACAAGAATATAACAAATCATGGGAATCATTCTCATGTACACATGACAAGAATATAACAAATCATTGGAATCATTCTCATACACACATGATGAGAATATAACAAATCATTGGAATCATTCTCACATACACATGACGAGAATACAACAAATCATGGGAATCATTCTCATGTGCACATGACAAGAATATAACAAATCATGGGAATCATTCTCATGTGCACATGACAAGAATATAACAAATCATGGGAATCATTCTCATGTGCACATGACAAGAATATAACAAATCATGGGAATCATTCTCATGTACACATGACAAGAATATAACAAATCATGGGAATCATTCTCATATACACATGACAATAATATAACAAATCATGGGAATCATTCTCAGGTACACATGACAAGAATATAACAAATCATTGGAATCATTCTCATGTACACATGACAAGAATATAACAAACTAGAACGGGCACTCGGTAGAGCGCATACCTTCGCCGCAGCTACTGTTCTGTACTTGGCATGGGAGTGTAGGGAACAGAACAGTGAACAGTTTGGTGCTGATTTCATGCAAATCGGATAAGAATTGACCGAGTTATGACAAAAAACGCACATTTTGCAAGGTCGTGACCCCCCTGACCTTTGACCCCCAACCGCTAACAAGGGTAATGTCTTCACTGGGTCATGTCGTATATCACAAGATCGGGCATTGAATTCTGAACATTTTGGCATTAGTTGCATGCCAATTGGATAAAAATTGACCGCGCTATGGTAAAAATACGATTTTGACCTTTTCGTGACCTTGACCTTGACCTTTGACCCGATTGCTCCCAAAATCTAATCAAATGTGTCCCGTATAATAACCAATCATCCCACCAAATTTCATGCAATTCGGTTGAATACTTTTTGAGTTATGCGAATAACATACACACACACACACACAGACATACAAATAAATACACAGCGATCAAAACATAACCTTCCGCTTTTGCGAAGGTAATCATGGGAATCATTCTCATATACACATGACAAGAATATAACAAATCATGGGAATCATTCTCATGTACACATGACAAGAATATAACAAATCATTGGAATCATTCTCATGTACACATGACAAGAATATAACAAATCATTGGAATCATTCTCATGTACACATGACAAGAATATAACAAATCATGGGAATCATTCTCATGTACACATGACGAGAATATAACACATCATGGGAATCATTCTCATCTACACATGACAAGAATATATCAAATCATGGGAATCATTCTCATGTACACATGACGAAAATATAACACATCATGGGAATCATTCTCATCTACACATGACAAGAATATATCAAATCATGGGAATCATTCTCATGTACACATGACGAGAATATAACACATCATGGGAATCATTCTCATCTACACATGACAAGAATATATCAAATCATGGGAATCATTGTCATATACACATGACAAGAATATAACAAATCATGGGAATCATTCTCATATACACATGACAAGAATATAACAAATCATGGGAATCATTCTCATATGCACATGACAAGAATATAACAAATCATGGGAATCATTCTCATGTACACATGACAAGAATATAACAAATCATGGGAATCATTCTCATATACACATGACAAGAATATAACAAATCATGGGAATCATTCTCATGTACACATGACAAGAATACAACAAATCATGGGAATCATTCTCATGTACACATGACAAGAATACAACAAATCATGGGAATCATTCTCGTATACACATTATTTTTTTTATTTTTTTTTGTATACTGAATCGAGGCTCGTGAAAGAGCTAACATTTACTTCACAAACAAATGACAAGAATATAACAAATCATGGGAATCATTCTCATATACACATGACGAGAATATAACAAATCATTGGAATCATTCTCATGTACGCATGACAAGAATATAACAAATCATGGGAATCATTCTCATATATACATGACGAGAATATAACAAATCACGGGAATCATTCTCATGTACACATGACAAGAATATAACAAATCATGGGAATCATTCTCATGTACACATGACAAGAATATAACAAATCATGGGAATCATTCTCATGTACACATGACAAGAATATAACAAATCATGGGAATCATTCTCATGTACACATGACAAGAATATAACAAATCATGGGAATCATTCTCATGTACACATGACAAGAATACAACAAATCATGGGAATCATTCTCGTATACACATTATTTTTTTTATTTTTTTTTGTATACTGAATCGAGGCTCGTGAAAGAGCTAACATTTACTTCACAAACAAATGACAAGAATATAACAAATCATGGGAATCATTCTCATATACACATGACGAGAATATAACAAATCATTGGAATCATTCTCATGTACGCATGACAAGAATATAACAAATCATGGGAATCATTCTCATATATACATGACGAGAATATAACAAATCACGGGAATCATTCTCATGTACACATGACAAGAATATAACAAATCATGGGAATCATTCTCATGTACACATGACAAGAATATAACAAATCATGGGAATCATTCTCATGTACACATGACAAGAATATAACAAATCATGGGAATCATTCTCATGTACACATGACAAGAATATAACAAATCATGGGAATCATTCTCATATATACATGACGAGAATATAACAAATCATGGGAATCATTCTCATATACACATGACAAGAATATAACAAATCATGGGAATCGTTCTCACATACACATGACAAGAATATAACAAATCATTGGAATCATTCTCATGTACACATGACAAGAATATAACAAATCATGGGAATCATTCTCACATGCACATGACAAGAATATAACAAATCATGGGAATCATTCTCATATACACATGACGAGAATATAACAAATCATGGGAATCATTCTCACATACACATGACAAGAATATAACAAATCATGGGAATCATTCTCATATACACATGACAAGAATATAACAAATCATGGGAATCATTCTCATATACACATGACAAGAATATAACAAATCATGGGAATCATTCTCATATACACATGACAAGAATATAACAAATCATTGGAATCGTTCTCATGTTCACATGACAAGAATATAACAAATCATTGGAATCATTCTCATGTACACATGACAAGAATATAACAAATCATGGGAATCATTCTCATGTACACATGACAAGAATATAACAAATCATGGGAATCATTCTCATATACACATGACGAGAATATAACAAATCATTGGAATCGTTCTCATGTTCACATGACAAGAATATAACAAATCATTGGAATCATTCTCATGTACACATGACGAGAATATAACAAATCATGGGAATCATTCTCACATACACATGACAAGAATATAACAAATCATGGGAATCATTCTCATATACACATGACAAGAATATAACAAATCATGGGAATCATTCTCATATACACATGACAAGAATATAACAAATCATTGGAATCATTGTCATATACACATGACAAGAATATAACAAATCATGGAAATCATTCTCACATACACATGATGAGAATATAACAAATCATGGGAATCATTCTCACATACACATGACAAGAATATAACAAATCATGGGAATCATTGTCATATACACATGACAAGAATATAACAAATCATGGGAATCATTCTCATGTACACATGACAAGAATATAACAAATCATGGGAATCATTCTCATGTTCACATGACAAGAATATAACAAATCATTGGAATCATTCTCATGTACACATGACGAGAATATAACAAATCATGGGAATCATTCTCATTTTCGCATGATGAGAATAGAACAAATCATTGGAATCATTCTCATGTACACATGACAAGAATATAACAAATCATGGGAATCATTCTCATGTACACATGACAAGAATATAACAAATCATGGGAATCATTCTCATGTACACATGACAAGAATATAACAAATCATGGGAATCGTTCTCGTATACACATGACAAGAATATAACAAATCATGGGAATCATTCTCGTATACACATGACAAGAATAGAACAAATCATTGGAATCATTCTCATGTACACATGACAAGAATATAACAAATCATGGGAATCATTCTCAAGTACACATGACAAGAATATAACAAATCATGGGAATCATTCTCATGTACACATGACAAGAATATAACAAATCATGGGAATCATTCTCATGTACACATGACAAGAATATAACAAATCATGGGAATCATTCTCATGTACACATGACAAGAATATAACAAATCATGGGAATCATTCTCATGTACACATGACAAGAATATAACAAATCATGGGAATCATTCTCATGTACACATGACAAGAATATAACAAATCATGGGAATCATTCTCATTTTCGCATCACGTTTGTATTTGTCAGTAAGACGAGTTATTTATTTTGTTAGGAACAATCATGGATGCTTTCTTTGGATAAATATGCAAATGTGTTGTAATATTTTTCAAATCAAAACAATATTTCCTCTTTTTGGTCTTTGCTGCTGGCACGTTTACACCTTGAAATCTTTTTTAATTCTCCTCTCCTCATTCCCCTGCTTTTATTCTTCCCGTCCCATAAAGATTGCATGAAGAAGAGAAAACCGAAGGCAAAAGTCCACATCCCATTTCCGGTGCGTGCCAGAACGAGCGCAAATTGTCGCAAGAAGCCGAACATCGTCACGATCGGACAAGTCCAGGTGAAGCGAGTGGTCCCACGCTGGTGCAGAGGATGTTCGGCGGTAAGCTTCTCACTAGAATCCAGTGTCGAGCCTGTGGCAGCACATCCAAGCGACTTGAAAATTTCACGGACCTCTCGCTCGCGTTTCCTGACAAACCACGAGAATTATCCACATCCAAAGAGGAGGTGAAAGACGCGAGGGTGCCCATGGCGGCCGGTCGGCAAATTGTCGCGGCCATCTCCGGTGGGGCTCCAAACAAAGCGAACCGGGAGCCTTCAAGCACAGATGAGAACGGCGACGCACGAGATGAAAGTTCTGATGAAGGCCTGACCGTGTCGGAGCAATACGTCGTGATGCCAGATAAATCTCCACAAGACGATGGTCAGGTGGTGAGTGATCAGGCGATCGCAACAAAAACGATGTCGGTACCCAAGGATCCTGGCAAAATACCAAGCATCCCGGAGCTCATCCAATTCTTCCTCGAGACGGAGACGTTGTGTGGTGAAAACAGTTACTTCTGTGATGCGTGCGACTGTTTGCAGGAGGCCGAGCGTGTGTGCACCGTGGTGCAGCCGCCACGTTATCTCATATTGACTTTGGTGCGTTTTGCATATGATGTGCAGACGCATGCGCGCAGTAAGATTTTGCTGGACGTCTCGGTTCCACCCTTATTGACCCTTCCGGTTGCAAGTGAAGCGGGGAGGTCTCCGAGTGGACCCGTTAAAGATTTAACATTTAAGGTAGCTGGCAACCAGAAAGAAATGGGTACGAATGGGTTCTGTATACCAGAGAGAGCTTGCTCTCCTCGAAGTAAAAAAATGAAATCGTCAGCTCGAACGACCACCTCCGGCCTCAATGCGTACTCTCTTTCATCGATTATCGTCCATTCGGGGACATCTTCAGAATCCGGACATTACTATTGCTACGTTCGTAATGGAGAAGGGGTTATGACCGGCGGTGGTGAAATGCATTCGGCAGGCATCTCGGACGCCTCCGCAACATCTCCTGAAGTTACATCAGAAACCAGCCGGGCGCCAAAGAGCACGGTCGCCCCATCGGAGCTGGAGACCACAACCAGGGAGCCGGGGCAACATGGTACCTGGCTGCTCTGTAATGACAGTCGGGTGTCCTTTTCGTGTCTCGGTTCGGTGCGTGGAGTGACGCGGCGGTTTCCCCGAGACACCTGCTACGTTCTGATGTACCAGCGATGCAAAGGAACAAATTCTCATCCGGCTCGTCAAACGAGCTCGATGCATGACGCAGGACTGCGACCTGATCTGTTGGATGCAGTGAATCGGGACAACAAACTCTATTTACAGGTGCTGTCACCTTGCAGAACCTCAAAACAACATGTCTCTTCATTCCTTCACAAGAATACAACAACATAATTCATTCTTTAACAAGAATACAACAACATAATTCTTCATTCTTTAACAAGAATACCACAACATATTTCTTTACTTCCCTTTTCTATTAGTGCAGCGGCATAGCAAAAATTTAAGAAGAATTGTGCATTTTGTGATGGAAGCACCAAATTTGGCACAATGATAGAATGTTATATTTAGAACATTTTCAGATATGGAACCACTTTGAAATTCACCCAAGGTCGCCGCCATATTGGATTTCAAAATGGCGGCTTTAAAAATCTGTAACCCTTAGGGGGGGTGGCGGAAACAAATCCTACAGGCACAATTATTGCCCCATTCACCCTATATCTTTTCTAACATCAGTAGACACATTACAGCGGCGATTCTGAGCTCAAGGGAACATCTAGGGGTCTGGGGAGTGAAAAATTTGAAAATTTCGGCCAAAAATACCCCTAAAAGAGGTCATTTGGTGTCAAATTTCAGGGGGGGTCGTGTATTGTCCTGTAGATAAAACATGCTGGTCCGTTGATTAACCCCTAATTAAACGACTTTTTTGTTTGTTTGCTCCATCCAGGTTTCAATCATGTCGAAGCAGTTCAAGTTAGTTCATGTTACCAAGCATGTAACTTCAACGCCAAAGACGCCACTGGACTGGGAACTCTGTGTTCTGTGTCAAGTTGATATAGGAGAGTCCCTACAGTGTCCTGCTGTCACGAAAAGAACTGATGCAGGTGCTGGATACAAGACACTTGAAGACAATCTATCAGCATTCAATAAACTAGGCAAGCTGCCACAAGACGTGGACTTGCAACGACTGGATGAAGGCCAAGGGATAGCTGCCACTCTAGCTGCCCACCAAGCCAAGTGGCACAAGTCATGCAGGGTGAAATATAACACTACCAAACTACAGCGGGTACAGAAGAGAAGTCATTCAGAGGGAAGCCCTATCCCCAGTACAATCACAGATAAGTACAAGCTTACTAGGTCTCAGGCAGCTTGTGTTGATAGCATATGCGACAATTTGTGCTTCTTCTGCCAGCAAGAGCTTGGTTTGGAGTTTCATCAAGCAGCAACATTGGAACAAGATAAACACGTTCGCAAGGCTGCAGAGTTTCTTCAGGATACCACTTTGTTAGCCCAATTGAGTGCTGGGGACATGGTCGCAAGAGAGGCCAAGTACCATAAGAAATGTTTGACATCCCTATACAACCGCGTGAGGGCAGCAAAAAAGCTTGCTGAGCAAAGCCAGAGCACGGTAGATGTCATTTCAGCAATAGTCCTTGCTGAACTGGTAACGTACATAGAGGAAACTGCTAAAGAAGAAGACACTGCTCCTGTATTCAAGATGGCAGACCTCACCAAGCTCTACACAATGAGAATGGAACAGTTCGGAGTTGTGCTGGAAACATGAGTCCATACAACCAGACTCAAGGAGCGTATCCTGGCACACTTCCCTGATCTGCAGGAGCACAGGCAGGGAAGAGATGTCCTGCTGGTGTTTCAGGAAGACATTGGCAGTGCATTAGCCAAGGCATGTCAACATGATATTGACAGTGATGTTGTGCACCTGGCACGAGCTGCAGGGATTATAAGGAAGGATATGTTCCAGTCATCTCAGCCTTTCAATGGGTCCTTCTCAAACAAATGTCAAGAAGAGTCTGTGCCACAACTGCTGCTGACAATGGTCTCCATGATTTTAGAGGGCGCAGGCATCAAAGATCAGGCATGTCAGTCATCGGCATCGGCGTCTGTGACAATAGCTCAACTTCTCAAATACAACAGTGTGAAGCATGAGAGGAGAGGTGCAGGCACAGACGTACGACACAGCATTAGTCAAGAGACTCCTTTGCCAATATATCTTGGCTTGATGCTTCATGCCCATACGAGAAAGAGGGAACTGGTTGACACATTATCTGGACTAGGGATCAGCATTGCCTATGATAGAGTGCTACGGATCTCTGCAGAGCTGGGGAACGGGGTCTGTCAGCGCTTTCGGGCGGAGAAGGTGGTCTGTCCCCCAAAGCTCCGCGGTGGAGTGTTCACCACATCAGCTGTGGATAATATAGACCACAATCCCAGTTCCACGACAGCACACGACTCCTTCCACGGAACTGGTATTTCATTGATACAACATCCAGACTATGACAATCAAGGCACAGACCGAGGTATTGTCATCATCGGGGGTGTCTCAAATGTCAAGACTGTGGAGGACCTTCCACGGTATTACACAGATGTACAACCAGTTAGTTCACTTGCCAAAAGCCACCCTGTACCAGCTGGAACCCAGGCGTCGCTGCAGAGGAATCCTGCACAAGCTGAACTGGATAAAGAGAAGAGGTGGCTCCAGACTGTGAAGGATGCATGTGACAGTGGTGACACACAGAATCCAGGAAACATTTATTGGGCTGCACATCACGCAGAGAACCAATCGGCCAAGGATACTAGTATCACAGTCACACCCACTGCCTTGCTTCCCCTCTTCCATGACCAAGCCCACTCAGTGGCAATGATCCGCCATGCCATGGATGTCGTGAAAGCAGCGATCAATGAGCTAAACCCTGGACAGATACCCGTCGTCACACTGGACCAACCACTTTATGCGATCGCCAAGCAGGTGCAATGGAACTGGCCAGACACACATGGTGAAGATCTCTTTGTGGTCATGCTGGGTGGTCTACACACAGAGATGGCAGCTTTGAAGACAGCAGGAGACTGGCTGCAAGACAGCGGTTGGACACAGGCATTGGTTCAGGCAGAGATAGCAACAGCTGGCACAGCAGACTCCTTCTTGCGTGCAGCTCACGTCAGCCGTACAAGACGCGCCCACCAAGTAACTGTTGCTGCCCTACACATACTGCAGCATCGTGCATATGACATATACAACGAAAGAGCAACTGCAAGAGATGAGGAACCATTGGAGTTCGAGGCATGGTGTGACCACAGAGCAGCGGCATGTCCACAGTTTCAGTACTGGGCCACTGTACTTAACCTGGAGCTCTGTATACTCCTCTACATACGTTCACTGAGAGAGTCCAACTTCACGCTGTACATGGACACCCTACCAGAGCTAGCTGCATGGTTCGCTGCATTGGGTCATATCCACTATGCTCGCTGGTTACCAGTCCACATCAGGGACATGGTTGGCATTGCAGAGAAACACCCAGATGTTGCTGCCAAGTTCCATGCGGGGCACCTCACATCCAAGAAGACTAGGCATGCTTTCTCCGCCATCTCCCTAGACCAGGCTCATGAACAAAACAATGCCACGGTCAAAGGCGATGGCGGGGCAGTGGGCCTAACTGAAAATCCAAGTGCCCTTCGACGGTGGATGGTGGCTGGCCCCGAAGTTGCTCGGGTCATCACAGAATTTGAGACCTCACAGCAACTGCGCCAAAGGGGAGAGCACACCCACCACCATGAGCAAACCGACAGTGTGCAGAAGACGTTCGTCCAAGATGTCCGTGCACTGACAACAGTCATCGAAGAGATGGGCAGCCCCTTTGAAGAAGAAAGCACAGATTTGCTGGTCCTGGGCACACTGGAGATCTTGGGCCCAGCTGTTGTAGATACTGTGCGTACAGCTTTACAGATTGGGAGAGATCAGTTCCATTCATTTGAGAAGGAACGTCTGGCAGACAGATCCAAGCCACTCAATGATGTCATCATCCAATATGGCGTCAGTAAATCAACTTCTAAGTAGAACCATTCAATTCCTTGACCTCAAGTTTGTACATCCAGACACTAAAATCAAGGCTGTAGCTGGTATAGAACCAGAAATATTTGTAATTAAAGATTTTTAAGCCGCCATTTTGAAATCCAATATGGCGGCCACATTGGGGTGAATTCCAAAGTGGTTCCATATCTGAAAATGTTCTCCATATAATATTCTATCATTCTGCCAAATTTGGTGCTTCCATCACAAAATGCACAATTGGTTTGCTATGCCGCTGCACTATATTGTGTAAGCCTGGTTTTGGCTTAGCGGTCAGCGTGCGGCTTGGGATCCTAGGATCCTGGGTTCGAATCCCGGTCGATCGCTGAATTAACGCCAGGGTGGTTGACTCAGCCTGTCATCCTTCCGAGGTCGGCAAATTGAGCACGAGCTTGCTGGTAATTCCCTGTGTGTCGCAAGAGGCGACCAACAGGGTTGGCGGCTGGAAGGGCATCTGGCCATAAAACATTGCTTCTAAAAAAGGGGACCACGGTGCCCAAAAAAGGGGACCATGGTGCCCAAAAAAGGGGACCACGGTGCCCAAAAAAGGTGACCACGGTGCCCAAAAAAGGGGACCACGGTGCCCAAAAAAGGGGACCACGGTGCCCAAAAAAGGGGACCACGGTGCCCAAAAAAGGGGACCACGGTGCCCAAAAAAGGGGACCACGGTGCCCAAAAAAGGGGACCACGGTGCCCAAAAAAGGGGACCACGGTGCCCAAAAAAGGGGACCACGGTGCCCAAAAAAGGGGACCACGGTGCCCAAAAAAGGGGACCACGGTGCCCAAAAAAGGGGACCACGGTGCCCAAAAAAGGGGACCACGGTGCCCAAAAAAGGGGACCACGGTGCCCAAAAAGGGGACCACGGTGCCCGAAAAAGGGGACCAAGGTGCCCAAAAAAGGGGACCACGGTGCCCAAAAAAGGGGACCAAGGTGCCCAAAAAGGGGACCACGGTGCCCGAAAAAGGGGACCACGGTGCCCGAAAAAGGGGACCACGGTGCCCGAAAAAGGGGACCACGGTGCCCGAAAAAGGGGACCACGGTGCCCGAAAAAGGGGACCACGGTGCCCGAAAAAGGGGACCACGGTGCCCGAAAAAGGGGACCACGGTGCCTGAAAAAGCTCCTGCTCTGCGGCAAAAAAGGTGGTTCTTTTTCTATTGTATCTCAGGCTCATGGAGGAGCTTGTACCACATATTACATGTGTGACAAAGGTGATTTGAGACATCAGTGCACTTCCACATGAATGATTGATAAAATTCATCATTCACCGTGTTTTCCCATCTGAACCGAGTGCTCAGATGGTAATTCCAAGCAAGCAGATCTGTGTGCATTGAACTTGAGATTGTAACCTTTGACCCATGCTATATTGTTGACCATTTTCCACTTCAATTAGCAGGAAGCAAGGTTTTTCAGGAATATTTTCTTGTTGTTAAAGGAAAAGAATAACTGAATATTCCAACATTTGATGCAGCTTTACAATTTGACAACATTGCTTAATACAAAGCAACCCATACAAAATGTTTTTCTTCAAAAGCAAATTTCCAATGCTTTGCTGTAATTTCCAGCAGATGCATCATGGGTTAAACTATTTAATTCAATAAAAGAAGCATAAAATCTCCAGCCATCCAAATCTCCACCCAAGCCACAAGGGGCCAATCACTACCCTCAACACCCCAACAATCATGCACAGGGAGTGGTCTTAGGCCTGCCTTCCTCACATTGATGGACAGCTTTGTGGGAGGAGCATTCTCCATCGGTGGGAGGGAAAACGCCAGATCGCCCTCGTCTCACTCGTCCAGTTTGACACTGGAGTTATGCATAACAAGACATCCCAAACTCTCTTTGACAACTAAAGCTTACAACGCTGTCTCCAATGGCAAACACAAAAACAGGGTGATGTATCCCTCCATATGTATCCTTAATGCATGCTTCAAAATGTTGAAAAACTACGCGAACACAAATGGAGGTGCACACCTTATTCCCTCGTCTTCACCTCACTTTATTTTTCGATCTCATCAAAGATGGCCCTCTGGTAGACTGGCGGCCATTTTAGTTGTAAAAAACCCGATATTGACCACGTCCTCGACCATTTCTCGGACATGCATTTACTGATCTCGTTCAAACTTGGCACACAGAAAATGAATGATGGCTTACATGTGCTCATAATTAACTTTCGAGATCAGATCCAAGATGGCCGACTGGCGGCCATTTTGTTACTTAAATGTGTCCCCAAGCATTTCTCGACACGCAAGGTCCGATTTTGTTCAAAGTTGCCACAAAGACAAAACATGAGAGTGTACATATGCAGAAGATTTTGTTTTTTAATCTGACGAAACATGGCCAACTGTCGGCCTTTAACTCCGTGCAGCAAAATTACTAAAACCACAGGGGCTGTGACCATTTATGTCCTTTTCTTGTTGTTTGGGATATCCTAATGGGACCTCCTTTACCCGTTACATTCTTCTCTGTCTGCCGCACCCTCATCCCCTGATATTGCCTCTCTTCTCCATGGCTCCTCTACCATCAACTTGTCCCCTGATGTCTCAACATTTCTTCCTTTTCTATCTTTGGGAAATACATTAAGCACACCTGTCCCATCTGGAATGTGGAAAATATTTTTACTAGTCGGCGTTCAAGCCAGTACAAATGATCAGTTTGTCATCATGTATGAGGTTTGTTGCTCCATTTGGACTCTCTCTCTCTGTTTTATATCCAGGTATGCAGGTCCCAGCTTGTGGAGGCTTAACATCGTTGACGTTCTACATTGTATCTCGAAAAGAAAACTCGGCTTTTGAATTTGAGCAATATTCATTTTTAAGTGTCCCCAACAACAACAACAACAACAACATGCATTTTAAGGCCATTTTCCCTGCTAGCGTGGGGGTTAGCCTTGCGGTCCCCATGACAATCTTCTCCATCTTGCCCTATTTTCTGCATCTCTCCTTGTTAACCCCCTTGCCCGCATTTCTTCTTCCACCATCTTTGGCCAAGTCTTTCTCGGTCTTCCCCATCCTCTACTTCCTTCTACATTCATTTCCATCACTCTTCTCAACCAGTCACTTTCATCCTTCCTGAACACATGACCAAACCATCTCAACCTGTTCCTCTTCACAGCATCAATCACAGGCTCTATTCCCATCATCTTTCACAATTCATCATTTGTCTTCCTCTCTCTCAACGATACTCCGCACATCCACCGAACCATTCGCATTTCCACCCTTTGTTGCTGCTCTACGTTAATTACCCATGTCTCGCTCCCATAAATCATAACACTTCTCACACATGCAGCATACACCTTTCCCTTCAGCTTCAACGACACTCCCCTCCTTATCAGCACGCCACTCAGTTCCCGAAACTTCTTCCATGCACATCTCACTCTGGCAACCGTTGCCGAGTCTGATCCACCTTCTCCATTCAGCATGTCTCCGAGGTAGCAAAATGTTTTCACACCTTCCAGCCTCACGCCGTCTCCAAGATCCAACTCAACATTTCCTCCATCTGCAGCTCCCTCTGTGCACACCTTACATTTGAATGTAGCTGCCACACTGGTTAATGACCCTCTCAGACCACTACATTTTTGATGAACCCACTCAGCGCACATTGTACATTGAATGGAGTTCGCTCCGACACCCTTCCTGCACACAGCACACGGCCACTTCCCAGTTCTTTCCACCTCACCACATGCTTTACCACTTGCCATCACCTTCGTCTTTCCGATAATCACCTTCAGACCTTTTGTCTCCATACATTCCTTCCACTTGTTCATCTTTTCCTTCAGTCCATCCATACTTTCCGCAATCAACACCAGATCATCTGCATACAACAACTCCCACGGTAAACCCTCCTTTACGTTCTGAGCCAGCACCTCCATCACAGCTACAAATAGTAGTGGACTTAGTACCGACCCCTGATGCACTCGCACCTTCACCTCAAACTGACCACTGTTCCCGTCCTTCGTCCTTACAGCTGTGCACGCTCTTTTGTACATTGCCATCACTACTCTGATCAACCATTCCTACAAGATGTCCCCTACAAGATAAGGAAAGGCTTATAGATGTTGTGGGGTTTGTTCCTACAATTAGTGCCCCCAATTTTTAATGCAACCACAGAGTTTCCTCGACCCCGAGTGTTACTCAACATCAGTTAGAAATGTTTTTTTTTTGTTCCGGCATTCCTAATTTCCAAGCCGTATCTCAGTGTCCTGGACTTTTGGGATGACATTTTACATCTTTAATGAGAACAAGTATCCAGGGTTGACTTTTTTGACCCTGGCCTAATCAAGGTCATGACCCAATTATATACATTTTACTATTTTCAGCAAAACTCAACCAAGGTTTGTCTGATTTGTCCAAAATTGCCCTCTCTAGATAACCAAGAGCAAGGCGCATTTGCGCTTACTTCACACCATACCCCTCCAGGTTAAAGGTCAAGGTCAAATGGCGGTATGAGAAAAGTAACACGATTTATTGTCCATCACTCAATTTTGCCAATTTGGAATCTCAGACTGCTTGGCCTTCCAATGGTGTACCTGCATAATAATAGTGTACCTGCACTGAAGTTGTGCACCTGATATTTATTTTGTGTCCTTGCCCTACGGTTTTCGTATTGTGACCGAATTAACAAAAGCCACCTTTTTGATCATTTTTTATTTTTCACCACTTTGATCATTTTCTCCGATTTTCATGATGTTGAGTTTTATGGATAGGTTTTGGATGGGGACACATGTTATTCATTTACACTCTATCCTGAAATGTTGAAGGTCGTGTGGTGGTCTGAATTTTTTTTTGCCGTCATCGTATCGAGGGCCATGGGTAAGTCACGGCCCATCGCCAAGCGTAAGCTGGGAAATGCTTACCCTTGGCGGTGACTTTGTAATCGCAGATATCGAGTTGTTCATTCGTTTTCTTTCATTGGTTTTTCTTCGTTTTATTTTCAGGATTACTATGTTGTTTTGAGCTGAAGGAACCATTTCCTTTTGATATCTTGCTGCCCTTGTGTCCTCACAGGAACAAGAGAGAGAGGCTCGATCACGTGCTCGACACTCCTCCACGCCGGTTCTCGGCCAGCGTGGTTTCCATAACGACGACGAAGGACCTTCGCCAGGAAGCTGTGGTCCTACCGGCGGTGGAGGTGGCTTCAGTTCGGTCACTCGGCTTGTATTCTGAGAAGGCGGTGGATTTGGAACCTCGTTTTACCACCAGTGGCACTTCGAGCCAAAATAACAAAAGGCTCTTGTGCATCGATGCAAGACGTTTATTGCCGATGGCCTGAGATGAAAGCAAAGGCCTTAATGTTTAGATTACTGCAAAGTCTGGGGGGGAAATGGCAGCTCGGCTGGAAGGATGACAAATAAGGTACACCGGTAATACCTCGGCACTTTTAGAAGAGGTCCACGTGCTCATGTCTGGAAAAAGGTCACATGCCCACGTCTGGAAGAGGGTCACGTGCCCACCTTTGCAAGAGGGTCACGTGCCCACGTCTGGAAGAGGGCCACGTGCCCACGTCTTGAAGAAGGTCACGTGCCCACGCCTGGAATAGGGCCACGTGCCCTCGTCTGGAAGAGGGCCACGTGCCCACGTCTGGAAGAGGGCCACGTGCCCACGTCTGGAAGAGGGCCACGTGCCCACGTCTGGAAGAGGGCCACGTCTGGAAGAGGGCCACGTGCCCACGTCTGGAAGAGGGCCACGTGCCCACGTCTGGAGGAGGGCCACGTGCCCACGTCTGGAGGAGGGCCACGTGCCCACGTCTGGAAGAGTGCCACGTGCCCACGTCTGGAAGAGGGCCACGTGCCCACGTCTGGAAGAGGGCCACGTGCCCACGTCTGGAGGAGGGCCACGTGCCCACGTCTGGAAGAGGGCCACGTGCCCACGTCTGGAGGAGGGCCACGTGCCCACGTCTGGAGGAGGGCCACGTGCCCACGTCTGGAGGAGGGCCACGTGCCCACGTCTGGAGGAGGGCCACGTGCCCACGTCTGGAAGAGGGCCACGTGCCCACGTCTGGAAGAGGGCCACGTGCCCACGTCTGGAAGAGGGCCACGTGCCCACGTCTGGAAGAGGGCCACGTGCCCACGTCTGGAAGAGGGCCACGTGCCCACGTCTGGAAGAGGGCCACGTGCCCACGTCTGGAAGAGGGCCACGTCTGGAAGAGGGCCACGTGCCCACGTCTGGAAGAGGGCCACGTGCCCACGTCTGGAAGAGGGCCACGTGCTCACGTCTGGAGGAGGGCCACGTGCCCACGTCTGGAAGAGGGCCACGTGCCCACGTCTGGAAGAGGGCCACGTGCCCACGTCTGGAAGAGGGCCACGTGCCCACGTCTGGAGGAGGGCCACGTGCCCACGTCTGGAGGAGGGCCACATGCCCACGTCTGGAGGAGGGCCACGTGCCCACGTCTGGAGGAGGGTCACGTGCCCACGTCTGGAGGAGGGTCACGTGTCCAAAGCGTAGTCATGTCGCTGATGTACACGTGACTTGCTTTATGGGACTTTGTCCCGGTGTTTTCCAAGCACAACTTGTCCTCCAGATGCCATAAACACCTCTGGAGTTTGTGTGAAGTGGCGTGGACGAGGCAGCACTGGTAGTGTTGCATACATTGCATGAACGAAGCTGTGTTGATGAAGTGACGAGGAGGTTATTTACGCATTTGTTGTTCATGTTTATATGGAATGTGTACTCCAACATTGATTTTGAACAACATGTTTAATTTTGTGTTCATTACTGCCTTTCATGTCCGAGTGCCAGCCTGTTATCACTGCTTTGGAATACAAAGATTCAATTTGAAGAGATGCACAAGTCCATGTTTAAACGATGTTTATTTTCGTCCCTCCCCCCTCCCCCCCCACCCCCCTAATTCCCTATCCTAACCCCCTACCCCTCTCCTCCCCCAATTCTAATTCCCCACTACAAGATGCCAGGCACTGTTTAATACTTGGGAAACACTCTGCAATATGACGTCACACTGGATTTGGATTTTGCACTTTCAGGTTTTAAAGGATTCATGTTCCGGTTAAAATGTAATCCTGGCATTATTAATGCAAAGGATCATATAAACTGATCCCATAATAGGATAACGCCAAAGTAATAAAAGTTACAAATTAATTTAGAAATTTTATTTAGTTCCTTATTGTTGTGTTCAAGTCCAGGTGACAAGTTCATGATGATGATTCAGCTGTCCGTCATGTGTGTCTCTCTGTCTCTCTCATGTCTGTTATTTCTGATGCTTTTACTTTAACCTCCTGCCCCCTGCGTCCCCCCTTTTCTCCCCCCCCCCGTGTCCCCCCCCTCCCTCGTGTCCCCCCCCCCTCCCTCGTGTCCCCCCCCCTCCCTCGTGTCCCCCCCCTCCCTCGTGTCCCCCCCCCTCCCTCGTGTCCCCCCCCCTCCCTCGTGTCCCCCCTCCCTCGTGTCCCCCCCTTCCTCGTGTCTCCCCTCCCTCGTGTCTCCAACTCCCTCGTGTCCCCCCCCTCCCTCGTGTCCCCCCCCTCCCTCGTGTCTCCCCTCCCTCGTGCCCCCCCCCTCCCTCGTGTCCCCCCCCCCTCCCTCGTGTCCCCCCCCCTCCCTCGTGTCCCCCCCCTCCCTCGTGTCCTCCCCTCCCTCGTGTCCCCCCCTCCCTCGTGTCTCCAACTCCCTCTTTCCTTGTTCGAAGATATTGTTTATTACGTACAATGACATTGATAAACAGAGTGATAACAGCTCTCTGTGGAGCACACCTGCCTCCGCCAGGTGGAACATTTGATCTCCACCGATGAGGTTCGAATTCCGATCTGGCCGAACTAAAATCAAATCTGCTTCTTCTTGTTACCCGACCAACTCATCCACCGTGTTTTTCATAAATAGTCCATAACCTTTTTGAAATAACATTACCGCTCTCAATGGTGAAGAATCGGTCAAACATTAAAAATTCTCTGGTCCGGCAAAGTCGAATCAATTCATCATTGTCACACACACAACCAACCTGCCCTGCAACAGGTTTAAATAGTCATTCCCACATCCTGTTCAGTTTCAGCGGTGAGAGAATGGTGAGGAAACGGTGTAGTACTACCGGAGTGGTGAGGAAATGGTGTAGTACTACCGGAGTGGTGAGGAAAGGGAGTAGCACTACCGGAGTGGTGAGGGAATGGTGTAGTACTACCGGAGTGGTGAGGAAAGGGAGTAGCACTACCGGATTGGTGAGGAAAGGGAGTTGCACTACCGGAGTGGTGAGGAAATGGTGTAGTACTACCGGAGTGGTGAAGTAAGGGTGTAGTCCCAGCAGAGTGGTGAGGTAAGGGTGTAGTCCTACCGGAGTGGTGAGGAAAGGGTGTAGCACTACCGGAGTGGTGAGGAAAGGGTGTAGCACTACCGGAGTGGTGAGGAAAGGGAGTAGCACTACCGGAGTGGTGAGGAAAGGTTCAAATACTACCGGAGTGGTGAGGAAAGGGTGTAGCACTACCGGAGTGGTGAGGAAAGGGAGTAGCACTACCGGAGTGGTGAGGAAAGGGAGTAGCACTACCGGATTGGTGAGGAAATGGTGTAGTACTACCGGAGTGGTGAGGGAATGGTGTAGTCCTACCGGAGTGGTGAGGTAAGGGTGTAGTCCCACCGGAGTGGTGAGGAAAGGGTGTAGCACTACCGGATTGGTGAGGAAATGGTGTAGTACTACCGGAGTGGTGAGGTACGGGTGTAGTCCCACCAGAGTGGTGAGGTAAGGGTGTAGTCCTACCGGAGTGGTGAGGAAAGGGTGTAGCACTACCGGAGTGGTGAGGAAAGGGTGTAGCACTACCGGAGTGGTGAGGAAAGGGAGTAGCACTACCGCAGTGGTGAGGAAAGGTTCAAATACTACCGGAGTGGTGAGGAAAGGGTGTAGCACTACCGGAGTGGTGAGGAAAGGGAGTAGCACTACCGGAGTGGTGAGGAAAGGGAGTAGCACTACCGGAGTGGTGAGGAAAGGTTCAAATACTACCGGAGTGGTGAGGAAAGGGTGTAGCACTACCGGAGTGGTGAGGAAAGGGTGTAGCACTACCGGAGTGGTGACGAAAGGTTCAAATACTACCGGAGTGGTGAGGAAAGGGAGTAGCACTACCGGAGTGGTGAGGAAAGGTTCAAATACTACCGGAGTAGTGAGGAAAGGTTTGAAATCTACTGCAGTGGTAAATAAAGGTTTGAATGCTACCGGAATAGTGAGGAAAAGATAGAGTGCTACCGGAATGGTGAGGAAAGGTTCGAATGCTACCGGAATAGTGAGGAAAGGTTCTAATGCTACTGGAATAGTGAGGAAAGGTTAGAATGCCACCGGAATAGTGAGGAAAGGTTTGAGTGCTGCCGGAATAGTGAGGAAAGGTTTGAATGCTACCGGAATAGTGAGGAAAGGTTAGAATGCTACCGGAGTGGTGAGGAAAGGTTAGAGTGCTATGGGAATGGGGAGAAAAGGGTGTACTACCGGAGTGGTGAGGAAAGGTAAGAATGCTACCGGAGTGGTGAGGAAAGGTTAGAGTGCTACGGGAATGGTGAGAAAAGGGTGTAGTAAAGCGCGGTGCTACGCGCGCTTACTTGTACAACAAGAAGGAAGCGGACAACGCGGTAAGTTTAAGTGTCTTTATTATAAGAGCTCACTGTAGCACTGGCGCGCTCCGGGCTGCGCACCCGGTGTATATCCCGCGGCCACGCCTACCCCTAGGGCGTAGCCGCCGCCCACTTTGTGCCTGGAATGATGCCGTCATGCCAGTGAGCTTTCGTGTCCGCCACACGTGCCCCCCCAGAATTCCCGCGCACCTGGAGGGCCAGTTTGCGGGGCAAACGGATGACCCGGCCGAAGCGACCGGCGGCGTCCGGGGTGCAGGGATGCCAGCTGGGATGCCTCCGACTGCACCCGGGATGGGTGCAGGACCGGGGGGCGGCGGTACTGGGCGGTGCCGGGGGTCCGCCCACAGGGAGGCGGCCCCGACGCGGGGGCCGAGCCACCGGCGGCGGGTGGTCCACGTCGAGGTGGGCCGGCTTGAGGCGATCCACCGAGACATGGTCGGGAGTACCGCCGATGTCCAAGGTGAAGTGCTTCGCCCCGGTCTCCAGCATGCGGAAAGGCCCGTTGTACGGGGGCCGCAGTGGTGTCCAGTGGGCGTCGTGCCGGATGAAGACGTACTCCGCGGTGCGAAGCTCCGGGGCGACGTGCGTAGGCGGGTGCCCGTGGTGCGCCGTCGGCACCGATGCGAACCTCCGGGCTGTCTCCTGCAGCGCGGAGCGCTCCTGCGCCGCGGACCATGGTGCCATGGGGTCGGGGAGGAACTCGCCCGGCACCCGCAGCGGTTGTCCGAAGACAAACTCCGCCGCGGATGCGCGCAGGTCGTCCTTGGGCGCCGTCCGGAGGCCCAGCAGGACCCAGGGGAGCCTGTCGACCCAGCCGCCGTCGCGGAGGGTGGCCCGGAGCGCGGCCTTCAACGAGCGGTGGAACCGCTCGCACAGGCCGTTGGCCTGGGGGTGGTAGACCGTGGTTCGGTGCAGCTGGACCCCGAGCCCCCGCGCGACCGCCCCCCAGAGCTCCGAGGTGAACTGGGGGCCGCGGTCGGACGAGATGTCTGAGGGGGCGCCGAACCGGGCGACCCAGGTGGCGATGAACGCCTGTGCGACGTCCGCCGCCGTCGTCGCCGCCAAAGGCACAGCCTCCGGCCACCGGGTGGTGCGGTCCACCATTGTCAGGAGATGGGTGAAACCGCGCAAGGGGGGCAGAGGTCCCACCAGGACCACGTGTACGTGGTCGAACCTTCGTTCCGGCACCGTGAACAGGGCCAATGGGGCCTGGGTGTGCCGGTGCACCTTCGCGCGCTGGCACGCGAGGCACGTCCTGGTCCAGCCGCGGACGGCCTTCCGGAGGCCATGCCAGACAAACTTGTCGGTGACCAACCTCTGGGAGGCGTTCGTGCCCGGGTGGGACAGGCCGTGGATGGCGTCAAAAACCTGGTGCTGCCAGCCCGCAGGCACGATGGGGCGAGGCCGCCCGAGGGAGACGTCGCACAAGAGGGCCGCGCCGTTGAACGGCACCTCGGTGACGCGGAGGCCCGTGACGGCGGTCCGCAAGGCCTGGACGCCGGGGGTCGGCGGCCTGGTCCGCCGCCATCCGGGCATAGTCGATGCCAAGGTGGACTGCGTGGGCGACGGACCGAGAAAGGCAATCCGCCACCGGGTTGTCCTTCACCGCGACGTGCCGGATGTCCGTTGTATATTCGGACACGGCCGAGAGGTGGCGCTGCTGCCGGGCCGACCACGGCTCGGCGACCTTGCCCATCGCGAAGACCACCGGCTTGTGGTCGACGAAGGCCGTGAACGCACGGCCCTCGAGCAGATGGCGGAAGTGCCTGACCGCCAGGTGAAGCCCGAGCAACTCGCGGTCAAAGGTACTATAGCGGCGTTCGGGCGGGCAAAGCTGCCGGCTGAAGAACGCCAGCGGTTGCCAAGCACCACGCACCCATTGCTCGTGCACCGCGCCCACCGCGTAGTCCGAGGCGTCGGTGGTGAGGGCGATCGGTGCATTGGGCGCCGGGTGCGCGAGCATGGTGACGTTGGCCAAGGCGAGCTTCGCGCCGACGAACGCCGCGTCCATCTGCTCGGTCCAGGTAACGTCACCTTTGCTCGGCTTGCCCCGGAGGGCCTCGTGCAAGGGGCGCAGGAGCTGGGCGATGCGGGGCAGGAACTGATGGTAAAAGTTCACCATGCCCAGGAACTCCTGGAGCCCCTTGATCGTGCGGGGGCGCGGAAACCCCTTCACCGCCTCCACCTTGGCCGGTAGGGGGACGGCCCCGTGCCTGGTGACGTGATGCCCCAAAAAGTCGATGTCGGCGACGCCAAACCGGCACTTGGCGGGGTTCACGATGAGGCCATGCTGGCCCAGAAGTTCGAAGAGCGTGCGGAGATGGTGAAGGTGCTCTTCGCGGGACGCGCTGGCGACGAGGATGTCGTCCAGGTAGACGTAGACGAAATCCAAGTCGCGCAAGCCGCTGTCCATGAGTCGCTGGAACGCCTGAGCTACATTCTTCAAACCGAAGGGCATCCGAAGAAATTCTAACAGTCCGAACGGCGTGATGACCGCCGTCTTCGGGATGTCCTCCGGCCTGACGGGGACCTGATGGTAGCCGCGTATGAGGTCCACCTTCGAAAAGAAGACATGCCCGCCAACCGGGCGGAGAAGTCCTGGATGTGGGGGACGGGGTAGCGGTCGGGGGTGGTGGCGTCATTGAGGCGCCGGTAATCCCCGCACGGTCGCCATCCCCCGCCGGGCTTTGGCATGATGTGAAGCGGCGACGCCCAAGCACTCTCGGAGCGCCGCACGATGCCGAGCCGCTCCAGCGTAGCGAACTCCGCTTTAGCCAGCGCGAGCTTCGTCGGCTCGAGGCGGCGTGCCCGGGCGTAGACCGGTGGCCCGGCGGTGGGGATGTGGTGTTCCACCCCGTGCTTGACGGCCCCCGCCGAGAAGGTGGGCCGCGTGAGGGCCGGGAAACCCGCGGGGAGGCGGGTGAATTCGTTCGCTGCCGGAACCGAACCGCTCAGCGAGCCGCTCCGGGAGCTGCTCAACGAGGCGGGCAGCGTGTACGCGAGTGAGCTGAACGTCTCAGCCTGGACAAGCCTTCTGTGCTTTACGTCGACCAACAGGCCATTGGCACAGAGGAAGTCCGCGCCGAGCAGTGCCATAGGCACGTCGGCAGTGACGAACGACCACCGGAAAACCTGCCCTCCGAACCGCAGAGAAAGGCAGCGTTTTCCGTACGTGCGAATGGACGTACCGTTGGCGGCAAGCAGCGCGGGGCCCCGGCCCGTGGACTGCTTGTCGGACGTACCGGCGGGAACGACACTCACCTGCGCTCCCGTGTCGCACAGGTAACGGCGCCCGGATAAGGTGTCCGAGATGAACAGTAGGCTGTTTGCACGGCCGGCGCTCAGTGCCACTACCGAGGGCTGGCCCGGGCATTTCCCGACCTGCCGAATGAGCACGGCGGGCGACATTGCCGAGCCTTGTGGCCGAACTTGGCGGGGAAAAAACACCAGGTTTGCGGCGGAGGCCGCGGTTTTCTCCGCGGCGGTGGGCGGGGCGTGGCGGCGGACATGAAATGCGCATCAGCCTCGAGATCCACGAGGTGTGCATCAGCATCAGGATCAGCATCAGCATCAGCCGCGACGGCCGCGCCAAAACTCGCCTTGGTGTCCAAAGCCGCGAAGAACCCGTCGGCCTCGGCAGCGAGAGCTCGGGGTTCCGTCGTCGCAGAACCGGCCAACGCGAGGCGGACTCGTGCCGGCAGCTGGCGTTGAAACAACGCCCGGAATAGATCGTCCGGGGTTTCGTCGCCCAACAACGACAGCATCTGGTCCATGCAGACCAACGGTCGCGTGTCACCGAGCTCGGGGAGGTCCAGGAGGCGGTCGGCCCGAGCGTCCACCGTGAGGCCGAACGTGGCAAGGAGGAGACGCTTGATCGCCTCGTACCTGCCGTCGGCCGGTGGGTTCCTCAGGACCGACACGACGCGGCCGGCCGTGCCGGGCCCGAGGGAGGCGACCACGTGGCAGTACCTGGTCTCGTCCACCGTGATGCCTCGAAGTCGGAACTGGGCTTCCGCCTGCAGGAACCATACTTCAGCTTGCGTCTCCCAGAACTCGGGGAGTTTGATTGTAACCGCGTTGTTTGCCATTGCGATGGCGTATTCGGTCGGTCAGCGACGGCTGATCCAACGTCGGAGGATCACCAATAAAGCGCGGTGCTACGTGCGCTTATTTGTACCACAATAAGGAAGCGGACAACGCGGTAAGTTTAAGTGGCCGGGCTGCTCTGTTTTTTTTGCATTTTTGCATTTTTTGCAGAAAATGTTCGTTTCCCATGAATCGTGCACTTTTCAAAATCCAATCTCACCCCTCCCCTCGAAATCCTCCCCATCACCCATCCCTTTCAAATCTCCCCCCTTGCCCCTTCCCTCCCCTCCATCCTAAACTCCCCCCACACCCCTCCCCTCCGAGACTCCCGCTCGCTCCTCCCCTCCTGGACTCCCCTCTCACCCCTCCTCCTCAAAGCATCCTCCCTGCTTCTTCCCCCTTCCAACTTTCACCTTCATCTCCCCCAACCTTCTGCCTCGCTCTTCCCCCTCCTCAAATAACACCTCACTGTGCCTCACCCAATCTCCATCAAACCTTTTGTCCGCCCCATTCTTCCCTTTCTCCAAGCTATTCTGAAATCTCTGTAATCTCTGACACACCTTCAACAGCTCTCCCTACCTCTTCCTCCTCTTCCACATCTTACCCTACCCCTCCCCCCCCCCCCCTGTTCTGGACCCGATGCTCCCCCTTCCTCTTCATTAACGGTATGGACCTCAAACATCCGGGGCCTTCGCTAAAACTTGACTGATCTCTCCATACAGGTTGCTTCTGACAAACTAGATGTGATCTGCTTAACAGAAACTTTCCTCCTTCATGATGTCTCTGATGCCTTGGTATCTCTCCCAGGTTACTCCCTCCTCCGGTATGATAGACCTGAGCCTCGTCCTGGAGGTGGGGTTGCTATCTTTATAAAAAACTCTCTTCCTCACTCGCCCTCCACTGCCCTCTCTCCACCTCACCCCCAGGAATACCTTTGGCTACGGCTTCCCCTTCGCTCCCACCTTTTGTTCATATGTGTGTTGTACCGTCCACCAAACAGCGATGACTCCATCTACATCTCACTGTCTAATAATATGGACCAACTTCTATCTACCCATCCCAACTCTCTCTTCCTCATATGTGGTGATTTCAATTGTCACCATGCCAGTTGGCTGGGTGTGGGTACCTCTCTCACCAGCCATGGCTCTTCAGCAAAGGACTTCTGCGACTCACTGGGACTGACACAATCTGTCAATTTCCCGACCCGGATCTCAGTCAACGGAGCATCTTCTCTTCTGGATTTGGTTATGACAAACTTCCCTGAAAATGTCTGCTGCTCTTCTTCTGCTCCAATCGGCTGATCTGATCATGTGCTTGTCAAAGTGGACATCTCTCTGACCATTCTCAGAGAGCCTCCTCAGCGTCGACGAGTCTGGCATTTCACTCAGGCCAACTGGCACGGTCTTCAAGCAGCCATCAATCATCTGGACTGGTCTCCCATCTCTACCGCCTCTGACATCAACTCATCCTGGGAATTCTTTCAAAGTAAATTGCTCTCTCTCATGCACAGATTTATCCCATCTCGTCTTCAGTTGTCATACCCTTCCTCCCGTCCATGGTACACGGAATCTTGTGGTGAGGCTGTTGCCCTGAAACAACTTGCTTTCGTCTCCTGGAAAGCAAATCCAACGGAAGGAAATCTAATTTCCTTTCACAAAGACCGAAACAAGTTTGTGTCCACCCTCAGGAGAGCCAGGAAACAATATCTCACCGTTCTCAAGACCGAACTCTCTTATCTGTCTCCCTCTTCCAAATCCTGGTGGCGTCTGGTCAAATCTGTTTCTGGTGTTTGTTCCCCCTCCATCCACTCCCTCACCTCAAACGGCTTAACGGCTGACTCCGCACGTGAAAAAGCTGAATGCCTCAACTCTGTGTTTGCCTCTAAATCTTGTGTCCCCACCCATCCCTCTCTGTACCCACCGTACCCAGTCGTACCCAGCTGCTCCTGGACTCTGTGTCCTTTCCTCCTGACAAGGTGGAAAAGTTTCTGTCAACCCTCGACTCTGATTCTGCAACTGGTCCTGACGGCATCAGCCCACGGGTCCTAAAATCATGTTCTTCTGCTCTTTCACTCCCTCTTTCTGTTCTCTTCACCCTCTCTTTTGCTCAAGGTCATCTGCCATCTGCTTGGAAATCAGCCAACATCACCGCTTTGCACAAAAAAGGTGCAAAAACAGATCCCAGCAACTACAGACCAATCAGCCTTCTCCCAATTATCAGCAAAGTCATGGAATCCATCATTGCTTCAGATATGAAATCTTTCCTCTTCTCCAATGGCTTTATCTCTGATCATCAAATTGGTTTCAGACCTGGTCACTCTACTTTGGACATGCTGCTTCTGCTTTCTCAACAATGGATGGAGGTCCTCAACGCCAAACAGGAAATTAGAGCTGTCTCCCTTGACATTTCACGTGCCTTCGATACGGTCTGGCACCCTGCTCTGCTCACCAAACCCTCCTCCTTTGGTATCCATGGAAATCTCCACGCATGGCTGGCGGACTTCCTCTCTGGTCGTAGTCAACGTGTGGCCCTGAATGGGTTTCTCTCATCTCCTCTTCCTGTTCAGGCTGGAGTTCCCCAAGGTAGTGTTCTGGGCCCTGTGCTTTTTCTGGTCTTCATCAATGATCTCTCTGACTCTCTTGAAAATCCTCTCTATCTCTTTGCTGACGACTCTACGCTCTGTCGCTCCATTCCTCATCCCTCAGTTCGGCAGTCTGCAGCCTCCTCACTCTCTGCAGACCTGGACAAAATCACAGACTGGGCAAACAAATGGAACTTGTCTTTCAATCCTGATAAATCTCACACTCTTACGATGTCTCTCCGAAAAGACCGACTGGAAAACCCTCCCATCCACTTTCTGAATAATCCTCTCCAAGAAGTTCTGTCACTCGAGCTTTTTTGGGTCTCATTATTTGCCATGATCTTTCCTGGGAAAACCACATTTCAAATCTGGCCTCCAAAGCCAGTCGCCGACTGGGCATCCTCCGTCGTGCGAAGTCCTTCCTTGGCACACCTGAGCTCCTCACCACATACAAGGCTTTCATCCGCAGCTCTATGGAATACTGCTCTCCCCTCTGGTCTGGTGCTCCTGCCTCACACCTAGCCCGTCTTAACGCTGTTGAAACCAAAGCATTCAGAATCATTGGAATCTCCCGCGATGAAGCTAACTCCAAGGGCCTTTCACTCACTCACCGCAGGCAGGTTGGTGGTCTTTCCGTCTTCTACCGACTCCTCTCTGGCCTTGCCCCCCCAGCCCTCTCTGGGCTCTGTCCCCCAAATATTCCTACAGGTCGCACAAGATCTGCCTGCAACCCTCTTATGGTTAAACTGCCAAAATCAAGACTTTCTGCTCACCTTCACTCCTTCATTCCTCTTTTCTCCCGTCTCTGGAACAAACTCCCTCACTCTCTTCAATCCTACTGCACCCTCCAGGTCTTTAAAACAGCTGTTCACCACCATCTCTTATCCTCCCCCATCCAAAACCTTGATCTTTTCTACCCCCGCTAATTTCGGTCCCCTTGTGTTTTATACCTCTCCCCCCCCGCCCTCCCCCTCCCACGCCTCCTGCCCCCAAGTCCTCTCCCTCCCACACTTCTCCCTGCTCTCAAATGTTGTGGTTGTGTGCTTCCCCTTCTCTCCCCATCTTGTCCTCCGCTCCCTCTTTTTGTGTGTTTTGTTTGTCTGGTTGATTTGTTTGTGAAATAAATGTTAGCTCTTTCACAAGCCTCGATTCAGTATACAAAAAAAAAAGAAAAAAAGTGTCTATTATAAGAGCTCACTGTAGCACTGGCGCGCTGCGGGCCCGGTGTATATCCCGCGGCCACGCCTACCCCTCGGGCGTGGCCGCCGCCCACTTCGTGCGTGGAATGGTGCCCTCACGCCAGTGAGCTTTCGTGTCCGCCACAGTAGTACCGGAGTGGTGAAGAAAGGTTAGAGTGCTATAGGAATGGTGAGAAAAGGGTGTAGTACAAGAGTGGTGAGAAAATGTTCGAGTCCGACCAGACATGTTTCACACTGAAATGGTTCCGTGTGGTGAGAATGGCTTTAACAGTACAGAAAATCACCTTGGAACACGGTGTGTGTGTTTTATATATACATATACACAGTGCATTCAGAAAGTATTCAGACCCCTTCACATTTTTCACATTTTGTGATGTTGCAGCCTTCGGCTGAAATCGTTTATATTCATTTTTTCCCTCATCAATCTACACTCAATACCTCATAATGACAAAGAGAAAACAGGATTTTAGAAAGTTTTGCAAATTTATTAAAAAGAAAAAACTGAAATATCACATTGACAATGTTCATACCCTTTGCTATGACACTTGAAATTTATCTCAGGTGCCTCCCATTTCTCTTGATCATCTTTGAGATGTTTCTACACCTTGAATGGAGTCCACCTGTGGTAAATTCAATTGATTGGACATGATTTGGAAAGGCACACACCTGTCTACATAAGGTCTCAAAGCTGACAATGCATATCAGAGCAAAAACCGAGTCATGAGGTCGAAGGAACTGCCTGCAGAGCTCACAGACAGGATTGTGTCGAGGCACAGATCTGGGGAAGCCCACAAAAAATCTCTGCTGCATTGAAGGTTCCCAAGAGCACAGTGGCCTCCATAATTCTTAAATGAAAGAAGTTTGGAACAACCAGGACTCCGATGTCCAAGGACTCCAAGAACCCGATGGTCACTCTGGATGAGCTCCAGAGATCCTGTGCAGAGATGGGAGAAACTTCCAGAAGAACAATCATCACTGCAACACCACTATGGTAGTACTCTCTACGAAGGGATGGCGCGGAAAAACGTCGCTCCCATCTGCTACATGCAAAACTAAAGTTGGATGATCTTCAAAAACTCGCTTCGGCTACATATGAGAGCCCACCTGGTCTGTTCAGCTGATTGTCGAGGTGGGGATCCCTTTTCAGTTCTCAAGACCAAGGCAAAAGCAAAAAAAGCGAAAAAACCAGCGCTCAAACCCGGGATTTCATCTTCTTGTTCATGATAATAATCTTCAGACGGCATATGTCCGAGCTGCCTCTATCAATGGTAATGATTCTGCTACCATTCGATAGAGTTTTACTTCCTGCAACATCCTTTGGTATTAGAATTCTCGTAGCTTTAAAGGATTCCACGAAAAGTCCGGAAAACGACATTCCTATGTAAAAGGACTCGGCGAGGCGTGGCTATGTCTGTCAATCAGCTTGATAGGGGCGGAGCCGCTAGACACATTTGCCTCAGTGTCGGCGTTATGGGTGATAATGTTATGTGGGATCAAATAATATCAGCAGAAATATCATGTCTCGGGAAATGCCTCGTTACTTTGCAAAATCGAAGATTGTTCAAGTCTATTGGTCGGTTGCGTTTGTGGTTCCGTCTGTTTGTTCGTCACCGGCCTACAGGTCACAATTCTATACCAATCGTCACAAAACTTCACCAAGTTGTATAGGTCGTCCCAATTGAGAAGCCTATTGATTTTGAGGTCAAAGGTCATCTAGAAGTCAAATTTCTAAAATCGCCATTTTAAATCCGATTGACTTGAAAATCGAACAGCATTTGTGCACCTCACTGAATGGGGAAACCACCTATTTATGAGGTCAAATGGTCAAAGGTCAAACTTTTAAAATCATCATTTTTCATCTGAAAAAAGTCACTTTTCATCCTGTTGACCTGAGCTTTGATCAAGATCATAAATTTTAATATTCATTAAATGGACAATTTGCTGTATCAATAGAAAACTTTTGGGGGGGGGGTGGATTTTGCAAGTATCATGCTCTGCATGACGTCTTCTTGTTTTTCATTGTTACATTTATGAAAATAAAATAATGGTGAGGTACCAGTGCTATACACCAGACATGTGATCACGAACCGTCCAGTCACGGGTTCTCGGCGGCAGATTCGCTACGTCAGCGCATCACTGAGGCCTTCATATGGAACAGTTTCACCTTTGTTTTTGGCATACTGCCTCGACTGCAGTGGTCAATGGTCAATTAATTGATACTTAAATATAAAGATCCTAGTTTGCCTACTCGCTCAACCCTGAACCTTGCTATGTGCATGCGCAGATAAGAAAGCGTGTCACGTGTACAGTGTGTTTGAATAACGTCTTTCTGATGATTAAAAGTGACTATATTTGTCTGGCGAGAATCTACTTAACTATTACTGAGGTCTTCTGATTTCTCAAAACCAGGATTTGGATACGACAGACGAGTACTTTTATCTTATTTTGATAAAGTTCTTCATCTATCTATAATTCCAGTAATCTCTGTACGTTTGTACGTCTGT
Source organism: Myxine glutinosa (assembly GCF_964187855.1). Classification (NCBI taxonomy): domain Eukaryota; kingdom Metazoa; phylum Chordata; class Myxini; order Myxiniformes; family Myxinidae; genus Myxine; species Myxine glutinosa. The sequence goes on along the minus strand of NC_136264.1, from coordinate 216,194,713 downwards.
TTGTCTGTGACCGCTGTTTCTCGACAACCACGGGTCCGATATACTTTTAACTTGCCAGGTATATTGCTGGGGACCCGAGGATGTGCCTTTTCAAGGTTTCATATTAATCGGACAATTACTTACCGAGCTATGTCCAAAAAACGATTCAACCAATCAGAGAGCAGCGAACTATCGCGTGTGCCGAACGTGGCGGACACACTCTGCCTCGGATGGCACATTTGAGAGCGTATTCATTTATTTCACGTTTGCAAACTATGTTGGCGTTAAACTATGTTTTAAAACTAATAAAACCGAATTTGCGATTCATTCGCTTTCCTGCGCGTTTGTGCACGCGATGGCGATTTCTTTACCAAACTCCGGAAGCCGTTCGCTTTGGACCAAACCATTGCATGTAAATAGAGGGGGGGGATATAATTTTAGATATAGATATAGTACGGGCAATGCCCTAGTTGAAGTTAATTTTACAAAACTATTATCAGAGAGTGCACTGGCACTCTCGACCCTACGTACTAACGTTGGGATGACTCGGATAAAAAATGTCAGCCCCACCCACTGATACAAAACGAAAGTTAGAGTATCTTTTCGTACTCTCGTGGTAGTTTGTCAAGGGCACTTGCAGTTCGAGTATATAATATGTTTTATTGACACTCCAAGTAAGCAAAACAGTAAAAACCACAAGGGTGTCTTTCACGTCCGTCCGTGCATAAATTCCTCCCGAGAGGCTCGGCCCCTCCCCTCCCCTCTGTCGCCACCCTATTGGTTGGAGGGAAACCTTCAAACCACACCAGTTACATTCGAGGAGCGAACGGATGTTATCCGGGCTATCAAAGGGAAAGAACCGCTACAGTAGCTACCTTCAATGTGCTTTCTGCTCAGCAATAGAAAAGAGCTCAAAATAGGAAATATTATGCAAATAACAAGCAGATAATTTTATCACGGGCACGTGACAAGTACCTCGATGAAAGAGGAAAAAAGGCTGCCTCGAAAGCAGTGGTTCTTAACCTTTTTAAAGGCGCCGAACCCTAACGAAACCCACCGAACACTCGCGGAACCCCTCAAATTTGATTTTAAAAAATTAAGAAGAATTGCATCTTAATGCATTTTCTGTTCTTCTTTTCGGGAGGCGATTTGGGAAATGCGTGGTTTTGTTTTGGCAAGGGCCACCCTCAAATCATTTTCGCATGCAAGCCTGCCCCTTTTCTTTGTTTTAATGTCCACCAGTTTCGAAAACGCATGCTCGCAGAGATACGTTGTAACCAACGGCGTGAGGATCTCAAGGGCAATTTTAGCGATGTGAGGATACCCTTCCATTTGGCGGCACCAAAACGTTGAGGGCATTGTTGTGCCGAAGAGGTGTTGTTGAGTCTGGCTCTGCTGAAGTTCGATGAGGTCGTCGAGGTATTGGTCGTTGACATCTGCCGTTACAACGTCGAAAGTAAACGGCGGCCGCACCCATACTGGGTATTGCTCTTGATCGGGGAAGTAGCCGTCGAATGACTTTCCCAGCTCATCCAAGTGCGTGGCAATCGCTTGCTTCAGCTCCCCCGGTACAGCAGTGCCTCCAACTTCTGACTCATCTTCGATCCCGCTCACGCACTCGTCCAGTAGCGAAAAGTTCACGAAGTTGTCGTTCTCTGTTCGCCACCTCCACAATGTTAACTTCTTTTGGAAAGCACTCAGCTTTTCTTCAGATTCGATGACATTCACTCCACCGCCCTGCATCTGGCAATTGAGATGATTGAGTGCATCGAAGATGTCAGCCAAGTACGCCAAGGCGAAGATGAACTCTGACTCTTGGAAGTGCGTTGCATGGCAATGCTGGTGTTCTCGCAAAAACAGGGCTAATTCTACATGCAAGGCAAAAACACGGCTCACTACCTTCCCTCGTGATAACCATCGAACGTTAGAGTGGTAGGGAAGGACTTCGAATTCAGAGCCGATTTCATTGCACAGCTCTTTGAAGATGCGATGATTCAGAGCACGGCTTCGCACGTAATTCACAGTTTCAACGACGATTTTCAGAACATTGGCCAGTTTTGGAGGCAGGGTTTTTGATGCCAGCGCATGCCTGTGCAGGACGCAATGCGTGACGATGATGTGTGGTGCATCGGCCTTCACCAGCGCTCCAAAACCGGAGTTGCATCCCAGCATGGCTGGAGCTCCGTCTGAGCAAACTGCAGAAACCATGTTCCACGAGAGGCCGTTGCTTCTGAAGAAGTCGTCCACAAGCTTCTTCACGTCAGCTGCCTTCGTCGTTGTTGTGAGAAGCTTGCAGAACAGAAAGTCTTCCTTGATCTCGTCTCCTTTGACATTACGCACAAATAAGATGAGCTGGCTCAAATTCGAAACGTCTGTGGTCTCGTCGAGTTGAAGGCTGAATTTCTTCGGGCTCGCTACTAAATCTGCAACTACCTGGGCGAGGATGTCGTCGCTCATGTCGTCGATTCTGCATCTGATGGTGTCATTTGAGAGTGGAACGAGAGCCAACTTGTTTTCAGCAGCTTTTCCCAGCATGATGTTGGCCAACTTCAACGCGGCCAGTTTGATGAGTGTCTCGCCAACTGTGTGCGGTTTGCCCTGCTTTGCGATCAGGTACGCAACTTCATATGACGCGGTGAGGATCGGTTTGTCAATTGGAACAAAGGCGAGAGTGGGCAAGGTAGCACTTGCGTCGAATCGGACTCTCTTCAATTTGAATTCATCCAGCGTTGCATCTTTATACTGCCCCTCGCCGTGCAGTTTTTTGAAGTGTTCCCGTAGTTTTGCTGGTGCTCGGCTGGAGTTGCTCAACTTGACATTGCAAAGCATGCATTGAGGACGCTGACTTCCATCCCGTTCCGTCAAACACGTGAACCCGTACCGCACGTAATCCTCCGACCACTTCATTTTTTTGCTCGACATACTGCAAAAAAAAAAAAAAAGTAACATACTGATCTTAATTGAGTTCGGGCAAATAATTATATGACAAAAATTTTAAAAGGAACATGCTTAAATATAATCAGTACCCCTCTGAAAACTGAGAAATTTTAACGAAGAAAACATAACTTATAGTTACAATGACGGGATTTATTATCTACTCAACTCTATGTCACCTCAAATCCCATTATAATATTACATAGAAAACTGCGAATTGTTAGTTTTGAATTGCGACCAAAGGAGTTATATCACCTCCACCTAATTTTCTGAGTAATTCAATCATATTTTATAATCACCATCCACTTTTGACTTTAATATAACTCTGAACCCGCCCTGCATATCCACAAACATTTCCAACTTTTCAATTAATCAGTGACTCCAAAGTAAGGCACGACCAATGACCCATGGCACAGGGCATGCTAATCGAGGCTATTCACTGGAATTTCCGAACACCTGCAAAGTCCAAAATCCAGTAAGTAAGTAAGCATGTAAGCACCATCAACAGAATAATTAGCAAGTTGCTCATTGATTCAACTTACTACAGTCAGTGTGAAACAACGTATCTTAAATACAGACCAGAGAAACCATGAATGGGATGGGACTACAATTACAAATAACATTTCCATTCGTTCGTAACATACATAGCAAAATAATAATAATATTAATAATAAGCATAATTACACATAGATTAAAAATTGATACAAAACTTTTTTTAAAAAATTGCAATGCGTTTCGGAGGACCTCCGCTGAACCCCTGAGACTGGCTCACTGAACCCCTGGGGTTCGGTCAAACCCAGGTTAAGAGCCACGGCTCTAAAGCTAGCTATGCAGTGGGCTCTGTAAAGCGCAAAGCCGCTTTTAGTGAGTACAATAGTGCTCACAGATACAAACTCAAAGCTGCTTGTAGTGAATACAATAGTGCTCACAGAGACGAACTGAAAGCTGCTTGTAGTTAGTACAATAGTGCTCACAGAGACGAGCTCAAAGCTGCTTGTAGCGAGTACAATAGTGCTCACAAAGACGAGCTCAAAGCTGCTTGCAGTGAGTACAATAGTGCTCACAGAGACGAGCTCAAAGCTGCTTGCAGCGAGTACAACAGTGCTCACAGAGACGAGCTCAAAGCTGCTTGTAGCGAGTACAGTGGTGCTCACAGAGACTAGCTCAAAGCTGCTTGTAGCGAGTACAATAGTGTTCACAGAGACGATCTCAAACCTGCTTGTAGTGGGTACAATAATGCTCACAGATAAACTCAAAGCTGCTTGTAGTGGGTACAATAGTGCTCACAGATACAAACTCAAAGCTTCTTGTAGCGAGTATAATAGTGCTCACAGATACAAACTCAAAGCTGCTTGTTGTGAATGCAATAGTGCTCACAGATACAAACTCAAAGCTGCTTGTAGCGAGTACAATAGTGCTCACAGAGACGAGCTCAAAGCTGCTTGTAGTGAGTACAACAGTGCTCACAGAGACGAGCTCAAAGCTGCTTGTGGTTAGTACAACAGTGCTCACAAAGATGAGCTCAAAGCTGCTTGCAGTGAGTACAATAGTGCTCACCGAGACGAGCTCAAAGCTGCTTGTAGCGAGTACAGTGGTGCTCACAGAGACTAGCTCAAAGCTGCTTGTAGTGAGTACAACAGTGCTCACCGAGACGAGCTCAAAGCTGCTTGTAGCGAGTACAGTGGTGCTCACAGAGACTAGCTCAAAGCTGCTTGTAGTGAGTACAATAGTGCTCACCGACACGAGCTCAAAGCTGCTTTTAAAAGACACTACATTGCTCACAGCGATATAATAAAAGCTGTTCGTCATGAGTACTACAGTACTCACAGACATAGAGAACGAGCTGCTCGTCGTGCACACTATCTAAATAAGGCCAAGTCTAATCTAAAGTGTGCTCGGACATGTCACACGAAGAACAGAGCCCAGCGTTGTGCAGATATGAGGCGGAGGTATGAACTAGCTGAACCTAAGCCTTATGCAAAGCATCAGCATGTACTTGAGGTGAGCAAGAAATTACTCTGCAATGCTGAAGCTTCAGTCAAAGCTTTCAAAAAGAAGCATCTAAATATATCCAAAACAATGACGAGTTACTCTTGTAAGAAAACGGTGTCACCTCTAGCAGCGAAGAGATTGGTAAACAATGCCCTTCAGATGCGTAAGCAGTATGCTGGGGTCTTGCTTCAGGCTATCAGGTCAATATGTAGCCAATATGTAGAAGTTTCCACAATATTAGAGTTCAAGTCTGACTTTGAAAAACCCATGCGTGAGGTACGAAACATTTTACACACTTGTGATGATAACTGCCCTAATAATCATTACACGAAAGTTGTCCTCGAGTCAGATGAGAACTTTCAAATGGTGCATCATAAGTCTGTTCAACTTAAGGGGCACAGCTCGCTTTGTTATGCTGGTAGTGAGTGCAAAAGTAGGCTTCGAATCCTGGGATCAGCATCAACCCATTTCCCCATCTTGCGTTCTCTCTTGCGTGCTGTCTGTGCTGCAATTAGAAGCCACAAATGTACTGCCAGCCTTGATGAAGCACTCAAGAGTGGAGACTTCAATCATGTAATGAGAGCATGTGTGGTAGACAGTTACGATGCCATATTGAGCAACGAGCTGCAGTCAACACATGAGTTCTGCACTAACAAAGTTGTTGCACTAAATATGCCAGATTTAGAATTTCAGCTTCAGCTTACTCATGCTAAGCTAATATCACAGCATGAAAGGGCTACACAAGACTTTCCCCAGAATCCTTGCTGTAGCTGCCAACGATTGCATCAGCGAAAGAGTGTTTCTCGGGTCCAGCTTTCAGATAAGCAAGGTACTGAAGTATAGCAAGAAAGAAAGAAATTTATTGCAAAAAATGACAAAGAAACTGAAGGTGAAACGTTCTTTCTGTGCAACTTTTGCAAATCAGCCAAAAAAAGAAACAAAATACCACCGCGCTATGTGCTCAATGGTTTGGAAATCGTTCCGATACCCACAGAGCTGACTAAGCTGGACTGCTTAAGCAGACAGTTCATTCAGCGTGCTAAGGCATACCAAACTGTTGTTGGGTTAGGTACGTACACAAAAAAAAGTACTGACCTACAACTCGCGAAAGGCATGTAAAGGCACCATGTTCTTTCTTCCACTGCCATTAAACAAAACACTTCAGACATTGGACGAGGTGGGTGAGCCTACTGTACATCGAGGCAATCCAGAAGTGTACATCATTGTCAACAGGAAGCCAACAAAGAACAAAGTCGTTTGGCGTAGCTTGGTACAAATCAACGACATCAAAGCAGCCGTGAAAAAACTCAAGGAAATAAACTGGCTGTATAAAGAAGTTGACGTGTCTGTTGACGCGAAACCAAAGAAGTGGTTGAAGTAGTCAGCAAGGCTTCGAGCACCGTGCTCGAGAAAGCCACCAAGAATGAAGTTTCTGGATTTCAATTTTATACCATCAGAAATCTGTACAGCAACCTCTCAACCGAATCTGACATAGAACAGTACAAGTTGATGAACATACATGAGGAGCCACTGGACAATTGTCAAAAGTACCTGGATGTCATGTGATTTCCGGTACTGTTTCCTGATGGTAACTTTGTAAAGTACTAGGGCATGCCCGTACTATATATATATCTAAAATTATATCCCCCCCCTCTATTTACATGAAATGGTTTGGTCCAAAGCGAACGGCTTGCGAGTACGGTGACAATCCCCCCCCTCTATTTACATGAAATGGTTTGGTCCAAAGCGAACGGCTTGCGAGTACGGTGACAATCCCCCCCCCCCCCCCTCTATTTACATGAAATGGTTTGGTCCAAAGCGAACGGCTTGCGAGTACGGTGACAATCCCCCCCCTCTATTTACATGAAATGGTTTGGTCCAAAGCGAACGGCTTGCGGAGTTTGGTAAAGAAATCGCCATAGCTCGGTAACTACTTGTCCGATTAATATGAAACCTTGAAAAGGCACATCCTCAGGTCCCCAGCAATATACCTGGCAAGTTTCAAGTATATCGGACCCGTGGTTGTCGAGAAACAGCGGTCACAGACAAACATACAAACATACAAACATACAAACATACACACAGAGATTACTGGAATTATAGATAGATCACCCACGCGAGGAAAAACTCTCTCACTCCGAGTATGAAAAGTCTCGCCTCCTGAACAAGGACTCGCGTTTCAGGAAGGATCCACAGGATGTCTTTTTTCCACTCTGGCAGAAAGAAACGAGAGAGATTGCGTCAGGTTTGTACAACGTGATGAAGTCCACCAAGACCGTGCCTATGTCTGTCAGCAGCATCTTGCACAATGTAGAGACCAGTGATCAACAGCTCGAAACCAATCTCGATATGATGCTTCAGTCCGTGCATGGCACGAAACAGTACTGGTCTATGAGAAAGGGTGAGCTTAACTGCATGGTTCGTGAGGTGGGTACTCCAACACGTTTCCTCACCTTCAGCTGTGCAGAGTCAGTCACCCGACATCATCACTTACCTCAAAAGTGTGAACGATGTCCCCAACAATTACAGCATAGGGAAGCTGTGCACCGCAGACCCCATATCAGTGCCTCGGCAGTTCTCTCTCAAGTTTGACACTTTCCTTCAGACGGTAATTGTCAAAGTTGAAGTTCTGGGAATCGAAGCCCATTTCTACTGGAAGAAAGAATATGAGGCACGTGGAGCTCCTCACTATCACGTCCTCTTGTGGATACGTGATGCACCCATCATCGGTGTGGGCGATCCTCGCAAAGTGCTGGACTGGATCCAACAAAGGATTATCTGCCACATTCCAGACCAGGAAAACAATCCTGACCTCCATGCCCTAGTCACTACGTACCAGCTACACAAGTGTCGTGCCTACTGCAAAGTTAGGCGCAAGCGTGGCAGCACTTTCATTACCAATTGCAAATTTGGGTTTCCACGTGAAGCATGGGAAAATGCAAAGTTGCACTGTGTGGAGGAAAAGCTGAAAAAACGCCAGAAAATATACCAGTTTGCACGTGCAGTCAGAGATTTGGGTCAACGACTACAATCCTCTGCTCCTCTATCTGTGGAAAGCCAACGTAGACATACAATTTGTGTCTGAATCCTCCTTGGCTCTTGCACACGATGTGACTAGTTATGTCACAAAAGCTGAAAGGAGCAACATGCAAGACATCTGGCAGGAAGTCAGTGAATCCAATAGCATCTACAATTGGCTGTGGAGCTTTGGTGTGAGAGTTTGGTGCTCAAGAGAGTGTGGTTTGTACGAAGCCTCTGATATCTTGCTTGGAGATCATCTCTGTGAAAAATCTGATGTTGTAAAGTGGATATCTGTTTTGATGCCTCACATGAGGAGTCGCAGGTTGAAAAACCACAAGGTGCTCAAACCACTTCGTGAGATTGACCCAGACGGTGAAGAAATTTTTGAGCAAAACCTCTACAATAACTACTATCCCGGCAGACCAGACGACCTAGAGGACATGTGTCAGCATTACTTTGTGGCCAACTATGACTGGTACCACAAAGACAGCAATGGGGATAGATTTTGCAGGAAGCTGTCCAAGCCCAGGCTTATAAATCACATGTCATTTGATCCTGAAAGGGAAGATCAGAGACCAGACTACTTCTATTCCCCGATTCTTCTCTTCGTACCCTTCAGAGACGAAAGTTCTCTTCTCAAAGAGAATTTAACTGCTGAGGAAGCATTTCATCGCCTCTTCCCAGTAAATTATGACTGCTTGGCATATCACTCACGACTGCAGACTATGCTTAAAGCTCAGGCAACTGTCAAGAAAACTGATGAAGTCAGACAGGCAGATGGAGTAGAACAAAATAACTTCAAAGAGGACAACGATTCGAAGTTGTTTGGCGAAGCTAGGGCTGCCATGCGAGACATGTTCGACATAAATGGCAATACGTCCATCAAACTGACTGTCAAAGAGAGGGTCACAATGTTAAATGACGATCAGAGGCGCATCTTTGAAAACGTGAAGAGTCACTTTCAACATAAATGTCAACATGAAGCCAATAAATGTCATTGTGTCATCAAGCCTTTGAGAATGTTCATTAGTGGTGTCAGGGGCACTGGGAAGTCATTTCTCTTCAAGGCTGTAAAGGCTCTGGTTGATGATATGTGGCCACCTGATGATTTGAAGTGTGGCACCCACTGGCTTGGTTGCTTTCAATGTTGGTGGTGTGACTATTCACCAACTGTTTCAGTTACCAGTAGAGCACGAAGGCAAAGAAGCAGGCTACTGATCACTGTCTAAAGCAGCCCAGAAAGTCCTGAAGAGCACACTTCGTAGCCTGAAAATTCTGATCATTGACGAAGTTTCAATGGTTTCCAGCCTCAACTTGGCATTTATTCACCTGAGGCTGGAAGAACTGTTTGGGGGAGACGAGTGGTTTGGAAATATCAGTGTCCTCTTTGTTGGTGATTTGCTCCAACTGCAGCCAGTCAATGGCAATCCTGTGTTTGAAGTGATAGACAAGAAGGCTATGTGCCACAAACTGGGATGTGCAACATCTTTTAACATTTGGAAAGACTCTGTAGTGTATGATGAGCTCACTATCAATGAACGACAGAAGGATGGCAAATTCTCGTCTATCCTGGATTGTGTGAGATGTGGTTGTCTGACTGAAAAAAGCGTTGCTACTCTTCAAGAACGGGTTGTTGATGGCAGTCTTGGAAACATTTCAGGAATGAGTCCAGTTTGTCTCTTTCCCACTCGAAAACAGTGCAATAAGGTGAATCACGACATGCTTAATCAGTCGGACTCTGAAAAGCATGTAATACAATGCCCCGACGAGGTTGACGAAACTAAAAATACGGCCAAGTGGCATGACAAGGCAGCTAAACAGCCGAACGACCTCAATAATGACTGCAACAACACAGCAGGACTGGAAGCTGTTTTGAACCTGGCAGTTGGTGCGAGAGTCATGCTCAGGAGCAACATAAATGTTAAGGAAGGCCTAGTCAATGGTGCCAAAGGCACCATCCTTGATGTACTACCGGTTCGCATATCTGTCAAGTTTGACCACCTGAGCAGTCCTTGTGACATTGAGAAAGTGAAGGGAAAATTCATAGTGATGAAAACCTAATCTGTGTATCGCACCCAGTTCCCGTTGGATTGTGCAATTGTAAACCTTCTGCCACCAAAACGTGCAAGCTTATTGGTGTGTGCCAAAATGATGAGCCAGCTGCAAAAAGCAATGTACTTCTGCGGCAGAGCGAAAGGCTTCCAACTCTGCCAAGATGAAGCTTCATGCCCGTGTTGTAGAGCGAAAGACTTATAACTCTGCTAAGACTGGAATTGACAAAGGTAAATTAAAGTTGCGGAACGAGAAGCCACAAGGAAACACTGAGCCTGAGAAGAGAGTTTGGCCATTTCAATTCCACTCAGTTGATGCAGAGTGGCCGATGCTTGTGCAGCTTTATGTCTCCCGTTTGAGAAACCAAATGGAGTGAGTGCTGGTGGTCATGACTTGCCTCTCACTCGTCTAGACATGCGTAAGATCAAAGGTGTAATGCCAGATGGGAACTGCATGTTCCGCTCACTGTCATATGTCGTGACAGGTGCTGAAGACCACCACGAGGCAGTCCGTGCTAAAATGGTCCAGCACATGAGAGATATTGCCCCCTGTATGCTTGGACATATCGAAAGCTATTCGGCCTCCAGACTATTGTCTCGCTGAAAGTATTAGAAGCTCCTATATTTCATTTCTGCATCTTATTATAAAAGAGCAAACGTATATGGTTATGTATGTCGCTATGTTTATATGCGACGAAAACGTCTTCTTCTTCTTCAAATAAAATTACCACCCTCTTAATTAACCCTCTTAATTGTGTTAAGACTGCTGAGACCCCTCAGAAACTTTGCTGATCCTTTAATTCCCCCAAGACCCTTCAGACCACCAAGACCCCTAAAGACCCAAAATACCCTGAAGACCCCCAAAGACCCAAAACACCCCAAAGACCCAAAATACCATTCAAGGCCCTGAGGCTCCAAAAAACCCTGAATACCCAAAAACCCAAAAGACCCCGAAGACCCAAAACACCTCAAAGACCCAAAATACGCTTAAAGGCCCTGAGGCTCAAAAAAACCCTGAATACCCAAAAACCCAAAAGACCCCGAAGACCCAAAACACCCCAAAGACCCCAAAGACCCAAAACACCTCAAAGACACAAAATACCATTAAAGGCCCAGAGGAGCCTAAAGACCTTGAAGATCCAAATGGCCCTGAAGACCCAAAATACCCGAAAAGACCAAGAAGAACCAAAAGACCCTTAAGACGCAAAAGCCCCTGAAGACCCCGAAGACCCAAAAGCCTCTGAAGACCCAAAATAACCTGAAGACACAAAACACCTCAAAGACTCAAAACACCCTTAAAGGCCCAGAGGATCCAAAAGACCCTGAAGACCCAAAACACCTCAAAGACCCAAAATACCCTTAAAGGTGCAGAGGATCCAAAAGACCCTGAAGACCCAAATGGCCCTGAAGACCCAAAACACCATGAAGACCCAAAAGACACCGAAATGGTCAAAGATGCCTACCCCTCTGAAACGACGTGTGATGAGCCATGAAGCGCCAGTGGACTACTGAAGACTGGAAGAAGGTCTTATGGACCGTGGGAATCAAAATTTGAAATCTTTGGTTCATCACGCAGGATTTTTGTACGCCGTCGAGTAGGCGAAAGGATGGTTCCTCGGTGTGTGACACCAACCGTCAAACATGGAGGAGGAAGCGTGATGATCTGGGGCTCTTTTGCTGGATCCAGAGTCGGCGACTTGCACAGAGTGACTGGCACCCTGAACCAAAAGGGCTACCACAGCATTTTGCAGCGCCATGCAATACCCTCTGGTATACACCTCGTTGTTCAGGGGTTCATCCTACAGCAAGATAATGATGCTAAACACACCTCCAGGCTATGTCAAAACTACCTTCGAGGAAAAGAACAAGACGGTCGGCTTCAAATCATGGAATGGCCAGCACAGTCTCCAGACTTAAACCCCATCGAGCTGGTTTGGGATGAACAGGACAGAAGGGTGAAAGCAAAGCAACCTACAAGTGCAACACATATGTGGGAACTTCTGCAACAGTGTTGGAAAGAACTTCCCGAACAATATTTGATTTCCATTTTAAGAAAGAATGCCACGAGTGTGTTCGGCGGTTATACCTGCAAAAGGTGGCTACTCTGCTGAGTCAAAAAGTTAAATTAAATTGTGTTGAACAAAATGATTCTATGATTTCTTTTTTATCGCCAATTGTTTATTTGTTCTATGCTTAATTTCAGAGTACATTGAGACATTAAACTGCGTAAATTTCAATAAAAACTGGAAAATTGAGGTGTTCTAAAACTTTTGACCGGTAGTGTATATATATATATATATATATGTGTATGTGTAAGTGTTTGTGAGTGTATGTTTTTGTGTGTATGTGTGTGAGTGTATGTGTTTGTGTGTATGTGTGAGTGTATGTGTTTGTGTGTATGTATGTGAGTGTATGTGTTTGTGTGTATGTATGTGAGTGTATGTGTTTGTGTGTATGTGTGTGAGTGTATGTGTTGTATGTATGTATGTGAGTGTATGTGTTTGTGTGTATGTATGTGAGTGTATGTGTTTGTGTGTATGTATGTGAGTGTATGTGTTTGTGTGTATGTGTGTGAGTGTATGTGTTTGTGTGTATGTGTGAGTGTATGTGTTTGTGTGTATGTATGTGAGTGTATGTGTTTGTGTGTATGTATGTGAGTGTATGTGTTTGTGTGTATGTGTGTGAGTGTATGTGTTGTATGTATGTATGTGAGTGTATGTGTTTGTGTGTATGTATGTGAGTGTATGTGTTTGTGTGTATGTATGTGAGTGTATGTTTTTGTGTGTATGTGTGTGAGTGTATGTGTTTGTGTGTATGTGTGAGTGTATGTGTTTGTGTGTATGTATGTGAGTGTATGTGTTTGTGTGTATGTGTGTGAGTGTATGTGTTGTATGTATGTATGTGAGTGTATGTGTTTGTGTGTATGTATGTGAGTGTATGTGTTTGTGTGTATGTGTGTGAGTGTATGTGTTTGTGTGTATGTGTGTGAGTGTATGTGTTTGTGTGTATGTATGTGTTTGTGTGTATGTGTGTGAGTGTATGTGTTTGTGTGTATGTATGTGAGTGTATGTGTTTGTGTGTATGTGTGTGAGTGTATGTGTTTGTGTGTATGTATGTGAGTGTATGTGTTTGTGTGTATGTATGTGTTTGTGTGTATGTGTGTGAGTGTATGTGTTTGTGTGTATGTGTGTGAGTGTATGTGTGTGAGTGTATGTGTTTGTGTGTATGTATGCGAGTGTATGTATGTGTGTATGTATGTGAGTATGTATGTGTGTATGCAGACCAGGTGATACAAACACTTCACAAGTAAGATGAAAAGACAATGACACACAGGTAAGCCACCAACCTTGTTTTTATTGAGGCCCTTTGGCTGTTTCAGCCTTTTCTCACTACTTTGAGGATACAAAAGACAATATTGTGGACAGGTGCTCACGCCACCGACAGTAGAGTCACATTGGCAATGGGAAACATGCAAATGGCTCTTTCCAGGTGGCACAATGCCCCAAAAAATCTGTTTCAAAAGAAAACCATCAAAGCAAAGTCATTCTGTTGTGGAATGAATAACTCGTGTTGCTCGTGAAGGTTCGTGTCATTCTCTTACACATGCTCGTGCCCTCATGGTAAAAATGAAGGAACCTGTTAGTGAGCTCCACAGTAGTTTACACCTTGTGGTTGGAGGTGTGCGTTTGGTGTATTTGATCGGTCGTGGTGTTACATGTTTTTAAAAGTACATTTAATACAACAACAGCTTAGTGCGTCACACGGATGCAGTCGAATGCTGAACGCAATGTCCAAGATGTTGAAACGGAGTGTCGTGTACAATTTGGTGTCCACACACATGTACACGTACACGGCTGATTCCTCTTGCACGAGACATGACCGAGCGAGACCAACATCGCAGGTATTTTTGTTGAATTTTTCTAATAATAATTTCGTGCTCCCGCCTCTGTGTAAAGTAAAAAACAAAATCTATTTTGCTAATTTCATTAACAAAACAAACTCGGGCCTTGGCCAAAAGCCGTCGTCCACAATTTAGCAGCCACGGTCCGCGGGAAGATCGCACCTGCTTTTCGCAAGCAAGGCGCCGCTTCACGGGCTGCGCTTTGCAACTCCTGTAACAAAAATATTCGGTGTGTAAAACAAAGGTTCATAAAGTGCCGACAAAATGCGACTTCTTGGGTCCGAAAAAGAGCTCGGAAGCGTCTCCGGTGCGCATTCCCGAACGGACGCGGTCCGCGACCCCCGGACCCCCGGACCCCCGGACGCGGACTCGGGACTGGAATCTCATCGCCGTCACCTGATGCCATGACTTTCTGAACAATTTGTATTCCGTACGTTAAAGTTTCGTCACATACATGTTTTGTGACCCAGGAATGCTACGGTCGACGTTTTAGGTGGGACGAGGCAGCGCCGTGGAACAGTCATCGTTGGGACTCCGATGTGTTTGGGAAGTACACGGCCGGCTGACGAAGGCTGGATTCATCCAACGTGCATTTTTGGTTTGGAATCTGTTGGGAGTTCAGCTTATTGTGCCATTCGTTCCCAATGGGATTGCCAATCCCTAGGGATTTGAAGTACTTTCCACCAGGTATCTGGTTAGTCTGCCACAATGGTGGCAACACCGCTGAACCATCTCCAAATCTCCAGCTACAAGACCACAATCGCAGCATGTAGACCAACAATATTTAAAAGTCAAAAATTGGAAAAGGTGAGGAGGCACGGCACTGTGCGGAGGCACGTCACAGTGCGGAGGCACGTCACAGTGCGGAGGCACGTCACTGTGCGGAGGGACGGCACTGTGCGGAGAGACGGCACTGTGCGGAGGCACGGCACTGTGCGGAGGCACGGCACTGTGCGGAGGGACGGCACTGTGCGGAGGGACGGCACTGTGCGGAGAGACGGCACTGTGCGGAGGGACGGCACTGTGCGGAGGGACGGCACTGTGCGGAGGGACGTCACAGTGCGGAGGGACGGCACTGTGCGGAGGCACGGCACTGTGCGGAGGGACGGCACTGTGCGGAGGGACGTCACAGTGCGGAGAGACGGCACTGTGCGGAGGCACGGCACTGTGCGGAGGGATGGCACTGTGCGGAGGGACGTCACAGTGCGGAGGGACGGCACTGTGCGGAGAGACGGCACTGTGCGGAGGCACGGCACTGTGCGGAGGGACGGCACTGTGCGGAGGGACGGCACTGTGCGGAGAGACGGCACTGTGCGGAGGGACGGCACTGTGCGGAGGCACGGCACTGTGCGGAGGGACGGCACTGTGCGGAGGCACGGCACTGTGCGGAGGGACGTCACTATGCGGAGGCACGGCACTGTGCGGAGGGACGGCACTGTGCGGAGGAAGTCTGAACCCTTGGGTCAACTTCGTTGACTTTCCAGTGATCAGATGCATATTTGTGGGACCACTCATGGCCGAGCAAGAAATAACACACACAGTGCGCTTCAATTCCTCACGTACTTTGTTCAATCAGCGATTACCAATTTAAACTACAGTATTGTATAAAATAATAATACAAAAAAATGGTAATACAACATTTCAGGCCGAGCAGAGCGAAATAAAACAAGGAACCCTGGCGTAGAAAGAGCCGCGGTCGCTCTTACACCTGGAGCACTCAGCAGTGGAGATGAATTTTCATGCGTCAGCTGGAGGAAGCGCATTGTCCTTGGAAATGTCGTCACAGAAGCTCTTTTTCCATGAGGTGGTTTTCCTGAGTCGTCACAGGTGTTGGTCATGATCTGACGCTGAAACATTCAATGTTCCCATGAATATGCTCTTCTCATTTCCTTTGCTTCTCATGTGGACACCTCAGTTTCACAGCGCACGAGTTTCCTCCACTCGCCATGTCGTGCCCTCCCTCTCCCTCAACATCGATTCCAAGATACCGTCACATTTGTTCGTTGCTCCTTTTCTACGAAGGTTGTCGTCCATCTGTCCAGGCTTGGCGGGTGTTCTGCAGAGCACGCGTCCGCTCGGGGTCCACCTCCACGTAATCCACACGTCCCGATGAAGGTATACCGCTTCCCATCGACGACTTCTGTTGGAGGTAATTATAAAGAGAAATAAATCGCATGTTTTAGCCTCACATTTACCTCTGATTTTGAACCGAAGTTCGTATCAAAAGGATAACTGGACAAAATAAATAAATAAATAAACAATCCACACTTAAACAAAGACAAACAAGTTTTACAACTTTTATTCTCCACAAGAGTGAAGCTCATGGAAGAGCAAGGTTAACTTAACAGTGGGGTAGTGTGGAAATAATGGGACACAATTGTAACAGGGTCCTCCCCTATCCCCTGGTCTCGGTAAACCTCCGAACCCCGAGAGGATCCCCGGCAGAAAGATGTTATCCTTGGTTGAAATTAATCAATAATGAAACCCTCAATGAAGCCATCAAATGAAACAATCAAATCAATAACGAAACCACACCAAGAGTTATGAACAAACAATAATATATTATAAATCACACCGGAATCACGACACAAATAATAATAGCAATTCGCCCTACAATCCCTATCTGAAGATGGTACCACCTTATCTAGTCCTTTACCCAAACTCACGGCACTCCCCCAATGTCTCTGTACCCCTCCAAGGCGAAGTCGATTCGCTCCAGCGATCGTTGGATCAATGTCCGATCAAAATCAATTGAGGCGTGGACGATCGAAGCAACCCAGAGGTCACGTGGTCCAACACCCCGCAAAATAGCGGTGGAATGGAAACCCGCCCAAAGACGCGCTCCGACGTACACGTTTGCGGTTCAATCGGCGAGTCTCCTTATAATCCTCCAAAAGCCACTTTCTGGCACAGCCGTCCACGGCAACCCACCGGGGAATAATGCCCGGCCGACGCGACAAAAACCTTTTCACTGAAGGTAGCGCACGTGGCGAAATGGCGGACGGCTTTCACTCGAACCGGGGCTTTTGAGGCAAGGATACTCCGGAACCTCAATGCAGATACCCGACTACGCAGGCTCCACAGCACTCCGGCGATGTCACCTATCGCACGAACTTCCTTTCAAGCACGCAAAGTTCACTCGCACTGTACGCTCGACCGCTCGGTCCGGAGCTTCCACAAAAAACGTCTTTTCACGATCTCCTCACGCCTCTTCTTCTTCGCTCCCTTTCTCTTCCGGGTCACGATCCGGATTTCCGGCCATATTTTACCAGGAGCGCTTTTAAACCTTTTAACCACAATAACCCTTACTGAGAACCAACAATATTAATAATACCAACAATAATTAGGGCCGAATCCGTAACACAATCAACAAAAACATTGATGAACAGGAAATAGAGAGAATGGGAGAAACGCTGAAAGCAGCAAATGAGAGAGTGGGGTTTGGAAGGGATCATGGGGATCGACTGGGGTTTGGAAGGGATCATGGGGATCGACTGTGGTTTGGAAGGGATCATGGGGATCGACTGTGGTTTGGAAGGGATCATGGGGATCGACTGGGGTTTGGAAGGGATAATGAGGATTGACTGGGGTTTGGAAGGGATCATGGGGATCAACGGGGGTTTGGAAGGGATCATGGGGATCGACTGGGGTTTGGAAGGGATCATGGGGATCGACTGGGGTTTGGAAGGGATCATGGGGATCGACTGGGGTTTGGAAGGGATCATGGGGATCGACTGGGGTTTGGAAGGGATAATGGGGATCGACTGGGGTTTGGAAGGGATAATGAGGATCGGCTGGGGTTTGGAAGGGATCATGGGGATCGACTGGGTTTGGAAGGGATCATGGGGATCGACTGGGGTTTGGAAGGGATCATGGGGATCGACTGGGGTTTGGAAGGGATCATGGGGATCGACTGGGGTTTGGAAGGGATCATGGGGATCGACTGGGGTTTGGAAGGGATAATGGGGGTCGACTGAGGTTTGGAAGGGATCATGGGGATCGACTGGGGTTTGGAAGAGATAATGGGGATCGACTGGGGTTTGGAAGGGATAATGAGGATCGACTGGGGTTTGGAAGGGATCATGGGGATCGACTGGGGTTTGGAAGGGATCATGGGGATCGACTGGGGTTTGGAAGGGATCATGGGGATCGACTGGGGTTTGGAAGGGATCATGGGGATCGACTGGGGTTTGGAAGGGATAATGGGGGTCGACAGGTTTGGAAGGGATCATGGGGATCGACTGGGGTTTGGAAGGGATCATGGGGATCGACTGGGGTTTGGAAGGGATCATGGGGATCGACTGGGGTTTGGAAGGGATAATGGGGATCGCCTGGGGTTTGGAAGGGATCATGGGGATCGACTGGGGTTTGGAAGGGATCATGGGGATCGACTGGGGTTTGGAAGGGATAATGGGGATCGACTGGGGTTTGGAAGGGATCATGGGGATCGAATGGGGTTTGGAAGGGATCATGGGGTAATAAGGTTCATCGACACTTTGAAGCCCTGAAAAGAAGAGTGGGAAAGAATGGCCTCTAGAAGGCGTATCCATAAGAGACTGGAAAAGTGAGGAACAAGGAGTTGCAGTGTGTGGTCAGCCTGAATTTTGGAAGTTTTACCAGGAGGAGGTTACCGGAAGAACACGTCCATAATGGAGTTTCTGGGGGAGATTCAGAATACAAAGAGCGGATGGAGCAACATCAGAGAAGATAATTTATAAAACAGAGATGACCAACCTGCCTGTGATGTGGGATCGACAAAACTTGTGCTAGGGCCTCATCACAGGAGTTTCCAATAGTTTTGAGCGCTTTAGATTCCACAGAATCCAGGAGAGACAGATGTGCTGCTGGGGCACCAGCCCATAGGGGAGAGATGCGGTATTCCATTGAGCTCCGGACAAAGGCCTTATAGACCGAGTAGTTGTCATTTTGCAAAGAAAGACTTCCGCAGTTGCTTTAGGAGGGCAGCAGCTAGTGGTTTGCTGCGGGGTTGGCCCAGGAGATGTCATGACTGAAGGTGAGGCCTAATGTGAAGTGAAGTGAAATGACCATTTCACAATAAAATGACCCCAAAAAGGTTTTTTTTGGGGTTTATTTGGTATACAAGGTCGAGGCTCGTGTAAGAGCTAACATTGATCACAAAAAGACAAACGGACACATAAAATATATAATAAAGGGAGAAGGAGACAAGATGGGGAGAGAGGGGGAAGCACACAAGTACAACATTTGAGAGCAGGGACATCGGGAGATCTGTGGGGGGCGGGGGAGGGCTTTGGGGGGGGGGTGAGGCTTGGGAAGGTGGGGTGGGGGGGGAGGGGAAATAAAGTGAAAATTCGAATCTGCATGTGTGCTTGTTTCCTCAGTTCTGCTCAAAAAAGGGACGAGGCCTCCTCTCCCACGTATAATAAAAGGGTCAGGGTTCACCTTCCTTTTATAACCCAGTAACACTTTGTGATGACAGTACCTGTGCACACCAAACACTAACACCCCAAATACGTCTGATTTGCTCATTTTGAAAGGACAACCTTCTGCATACATTCGAGTGAGAATCGAGGGAAAAGGTGGACATTAACCACACCATTCAACAGGTGAAACATTCGTATTTTTATTTCAATTACAAATTTAAATTCGAGTTCATAGAACATGTTACCTCACGCCGTGTTGATAAAAAGGACAGGTGAAGGTTAGTTTGAACTATTGTTTTGCGTTTCCGAGCACAATCGATATTAGCTTTATTCATGGACTTTGAATAACGGGCTTGCCGGTGACCACACCTAGCCGGTGACCACACCTAGTCGGTGACCACACCTAGTCGGTGACCACACCGAGCCGGTGACCACACCTAGCCGGTGACCACACCGAGCCGGTGACCACACCTAGCCGGTGACCACACCTAGCCAGTGACCACACCGAGCCGGTGACCACACCTAGCCGGTGACCACACCTAGCAGGTGACCACACCGAGCCGGTGACCACACCTAGTCGGTGACCACACCTAGTCGGTGACCACACCGAGCCGGTGACCACACCGAGCCGGTGACCACACCGAGACGGTGACCACACCTAGCCGGTGACCACACCTAGCAGGTGACCACACCGAGCCGGTGACCACACCTAGTCGGTGACCACACCGAGCCGGTGACCACACCGAGCCGGTGACCACACCGAGACGGTGACGACACCTAGCCGGTGACCACACCTAGCCGGTGACCACACCTAGCCGGTGACCACACCTAGCCGGTGACCACACCGAGCCGGTGACCACACCTAGCCGGTGACCACACCTAGCCGGTGACCACACCGAGCCGGTGACCACACCTAGCCGGTGACCACACCTAGCCAGTGACCACACCGAGCCGGTGACCACACCTAGCCGGTGACCACACCTAGCAGGTGACCACACCGAGCCGGTGACCACACCTAGTCGGTGACCACACCTAGTCGGTGACCACACCGAGCCGGTGACCACACCTAGCCGGTGACCACACCGAGCCGGTGACCACACCTAGCCGGTGACCACACCTAGCAGGTGACCACACCGAGCCGGTGACCACACCTAGTCGGTGACCACACCGAGCCGGTGACCACACCGAGCCGGTGACCACACCGAGACGGTGACGACACCTAGCCGGTGACCACACCTAGCCGGTGACCACACCTAGCCGGTGACCACACCTAGCCGGTGACCACACCGAGCCGGTGACCACACCTAGCCGGTGACCACACCGAGCCGGTGACCACACCTAGCCGGTGACCACACCGAGCCGGTGACCACACCTAGACGGTGACGACACCAAGCCGGTGACCACACCTAGCCGGTGACCTCACCTAGCCGATCGATGGGGCAAACCTAACGGTAAAAATCTGACGATGCTCCACCGAGGTGAGTTTTTCATCACCATCGGCGTTTATCCATGCATTTGCGCAATCACAAACATTCCAACTCTTTTCAGAGAAACCGACGATTTTGGAAGGATGTTTGAGAAAAAGACGCACTGATGACGAAACACAGATTTTGTGGATGAAGTTAGCTCAGGTGTTGCATCGATGGATGACGCCATTTTATTTGAATCTCGATATTTCCCCACCCTGAGAGCATGAATGGTAAATCTGATTGGTTGAGACAATGTACAATTTTGCCAAAGTACTGCTAAAATGAGGGTTTTGTAAGTACACACAATGAGATTTGTCCTAACGTTTAAAAAATATGATTAAATTGAAATAGAAATTTTAAAGGATGTAAAAAAAAACAAGTACAGATACATTCAAAGTACACCGCCCCATGCCAAATAATTAAATATCCTACAGCGCGGCATTGCCAGGGCGCCTCCGGCGCCCGGCAATACCGCAGTGCAGCTCATTGAGGCTGCATTGGGAGGGAGAGGTGTACACTAATTCATTGATTAATTGTATAATTAAAATCAATAAAAGATTATCACAAAATATTTTCTTAATCAATTGGCTAATAGCACCACGAGTGCTTCTTCCGAAGATGTATATTTTTCGAAATTTAATTAAATAAGTCATTAATAAAAAATTAAATAATTAATTGATTAATCAATAAATAATTAATCGATTAAATGATTAATCAATAAATCAAAAGTATCCTTGATAGCCACATCACTTGGTCACTCATGTCCAAATATTAGCTTCCCAGCTCAAAAGGTGTCTGAGATATTGGCCAAATGAGAAAGAAAATAAATAAATGATTAATAATGAAAATAAATAAATAATAATCATTAAATCATTAAATTATTAATCAATTCGGTCACATAACACATAAACCACCACCATTTCATCAGATTCTGTAACTTAAAAAAAATGTAAAAAAATTAGTCATTAATGGAATAATTAAATAATTAATCGATTAATTAATTAATTGATTAATTAATAAATCAAAAATATCCTTTGCAGCCAAATCACCTGGTCATTGGCATGTCCAAATATCAGCTTCCTAACTCAAAAGGTGCCTGAGTTCATGGTCAGAAGACAAAGGAAATCTGATTAATTAAATAAGTACTTAATTAATCGCTAATAATTAAATAACTCCTCAATTAATTGATTAATCAAAAAACAAAAAATACAATTTTTGACAAAGGACTTGCTCACTATTGTGCTGAAATTTCAGCGCGAGGATGGCTGAGATATCACCCAGACAAACAAGAAAGCAAGAAATTGCAAAATCCGCCCTCCCCCACCCCCCCCCCCCCAAAGTTTTCCATTGATACAGCAAATTGTCCATTTCATGAAGATTAAAATTTACAATCTTGATCAAAGCTCGGGTCAACAGGATGAAAAGTGACGATTTTTCAGATGAAAAATGAGGATATTAGAAATTTGGCCTATGTTGACCCTTTGGCCTATGTTGACCTTTTGGCCTGTGTTCACCTAAAATATAATTTGTGGTTGAAATCAGTGACCAGACATGCAAGTCCTCTTCAAATTTCAAGTCAATTGGATGAAAATTGAGGATTTTAGAAATTTCGGCCTATGTTGACCATTTGGCCTATGTTGACCTTTTGGCCTATGTTGACATCAAATATACTTGGTGGTTGAATTCAGTGACCAGATATGCAAGTCCTCTTCAAATTTCAAGTCAATTGGATGAAAATTGAGGATTTTAGAAATTTGGCCTATGTTGACCTTTTGGCTGATGTTGACCTCAAAGGTACTTGGTGGTTGAATTCAGTGACCAGATATGCAAGTCCTCTTCAAATTTCAAGTCAATTGGATGAAAATTGAGGATTTTAGAAATTTGGCCTATGTTGACCTTTTGGCCAATGTTGACCTCAAAAATACTTGGTGGTTGAATTCAGTGACCAGATATGCAAGTCCTCTTCAAATTTCAAGTCAATTGGATGAAAATTGAGGATTTTAGAAATTTGGCCTATGTTGACCTTTTGGCCAATGTTCGCCTAAAATATAATTTGTGGTTGAATTCAGTGACGAGATATGCAAGTCCTTTTCAAATTTCAAGTCAATCGGATGAAAATTGAGGATTTTAGAAATTTAGCAAAGTTGGTGACCTTTGGCCTATGTTGACCTTTTGACCTATTGACCCCAAAACAATAGGCTTCTGGCATTTGACCAACTCTATCATTTGGTGAAGTTTGGTGAAGATCGGTTGAAAATTGTGACCTGTAGGCCCGTGACAAACAAACAGACAAACAAACAGACAGACAGACAGAACCACAAACACAACCGACCAATATACTTGAAAAATCTTCGATTTTGCAAGTAACAAACAGACAGACAGACAGAATCACAAACACAACTGACCAATATATACACAAAGAATTAAGTTAAGCACCCCCCCCGTTTTTTTACAACCTCGCACATTACAAGTTTGTTGTCGTCAAAACAGTGTAATATACCCATGATATTGCTATATTTTCTGGAGAAGTGATATTATGGTCACATAAAAACATAACAATCATGCCGTTTTCAATATTTTATTCTGAATAATTTAAGGTGAAATTTTTTGGGAATTTTAGGCATATTTTCACCTCAATTTAAGTATGGAGCTATAGGTCCATCACGGACAGTGTGGATGACGTTTATGTTTTCTAACGTACAGTCATTGTTCTGAGAAGACCTCTAGCGATCTTTGCGTCAATAACGTGTGTAGGACCCACGTGATCGGATCACTGACTCAACCCTACGTCTCATAGACCCTGTAAGCCGTCGTATGCGTTGCTGTGGCAGGTTGAACCCCCTCGAGCACGTTTGGGACATGTTGGGACGACAAATTGCGAAGATGGTCCCTCCAATAGCCAATCTGGATGAATTGGAACGTGCATTACATCGGGAATGGAACAACCTGCCACAGCAACGCATACGACGGCTTACAGGGTCTATGAGACGTAGGGTTGAGTCAGTGATCCGATCACGTGGGTCCTACACACGTTATTGACGCAAAGATCGCTAGAGGTCTTCTCAGAACAATGACTGTACGTTAGAAAACATAAACGTCATCCACACTGTCCGTGATGGACCTATAGCTCCATACTTAAATTGAGGTGAAAATATGCCTAAAATTCCCAAAAAATTTCACCTTAAATTATTCAGAATAAAATATTGAAAACGGCATGATTGTTATGTTTTTATGTGACCATAATATCACTTCTCCAGAAAATATAGCAATATCATGGGTATATTACACTGTTTTGACGACAACAAACTTGTAATGTGCGAGGTTGTAAAAAAACGGGGGGGTGCTTAACTTAATTCTTTGTGTATACTTGCAAAATCAAAGATTTTGCAAGTAACAACCAGAGTGAAAACTGAGTACTCCCTTTCAGCGTGCGTCATTGCCGAGCCCCCTTCGGTGCCCGGCAATGACGATATGCAGCGCCTGGAGATGGCATAGGAAAGGTGCGGTGCGGTGTACAAAAACATTGAATGGGAGGTTTACCGCTATGGAAGCATTTGGGAAACACCATCGTTTACACCATTTATTAAACACGTTATATTACTTATTCGTGCGTGTTGTTTGTGTCCTTTATGATGTCCTTAAAAAGTATCTTCTGTTTGGAATGATTCTCATTTCCTCCATTTAGTGATATCTGCTCACCTGCTCCTCATCCTCTCTCCGTTTAGTCATGTCTGCTCACCTGCTCTTCATCCTGTCTCCATTTAGTCATGTCTACTCGCCTGCTCCTCATCCTGCTTCCGTTTAGCCATGTCTGCTCACCTGCTCCTCATCCTGTCTCCGTTTACTCATATCTGCTCACCTGCTCCTCACACTGCCTCCATTTACTCATATCTGCTCACCTGCTCCTCATCCTCTCTCCGTTTAGTCATGTCTGCTCACCTGCTCCTCATCCTGTCTCCATTTAGTCATGTCTACTCGCCTGCTCCTCATCCTGCCTCGATTTAGTCATATGTGCTCGCCTGCTCCGCATCCTGCCTCCATTTACTCATATCTGCTCACCTGCTCCTCATCCTGCTTCCATTTAGCCACGTCTGCTCACCTGCTCCTCGTCCTGCTTCCGTTTAGCCACGTCTGTTCACCTGCTCCTCATCCTGCCTCCATTTACTCATATCTGCTCACCTGCTCCTCGTGCTGCTTCCGTTTAGCCACGTCTGCTCACCTGCTCCTCATCCTGCCTCCATTTACTCATATCTGCTCACCTGCTCCTCGTCCTGCTTCCGTTTAGCCATGTCTGCTCACCTGCTCCTCATCCTGCCTCCAGTTACTCGTATCTGCTCACCGGCTCCTCATCCTGCTTCCGTTTAGCCATGTCTGCTCACCTGCTCCTCATCCTCCCTCCAATTACTCATATCTGCTCACCTGATTCTCGCCCTGCTTCTGTTTAGTCATGTCTGCTCACCGGCTCCTCATCCTGCTTCCGTTTAGCCATTTCTGCTCACCTGCTCCTCATCCTATCTCCGTTTACTCATGTCTGTTCACCTGCTCATCATCCTGTCTCTGTTTAGTCTTTTCTGCTCGCCTGCTCCTCATCCTGCCTCCATTTAGTCATATCTGCTCACCTGCTCCTCATCCTTCCTCCATTTAGTCATATTTGCTCGCTTGCTCCTCATCCTTCCTCCATTTAGTCATATTTGCTCGCCTGCTCCTCATCCTGCCTCCATTTAGTCATATTTGCTCACCGGCTCCTCATCCTGCTTCCGTTTAGCCATGTCTGCTCACCTGCTCCTCATCCTCCCTCCAATTACTCATATCTGCTCACCTGATTCTCGCCCTGCTTCTGTTTAGTCATGTCTGCTCACCGGCTCCTCATCCTGCTTCCGTTTAGCCATTTCTGCTCACCTGCTCCTCATCCTATCTCCGTTTACTCATGTCTGTTCACCTGCTCATCATCCTGTCTCTGTGTAGTCTTTTCTGCTCGCCTGCTCCTCATCCTTCCTCCATTTAGTCATATTTGCTCGCTTGCTCCTCATCCTTCCTCCATTTAGTCATATTTGCTCGCTTGCTCCTCATCCTTCCTCCATTTAGTCATATTTGCTCGCCTGCTCCTCATCCTGCCTCCATTTAGTCATATCTGCTCGCCTGCTCCTCATCCTTCCTCCATTTAGTCATATCTGCTCGCCTGCTCCTCATCCTCCCTCCATTTAGTCATATCTGCTCGCCTGCTCCTCATCCTGCCTCCATTTAGTCATATCTGCTCGCCTGCTCCTCATCCTGCCTCCATTTAGTCATATATGCACGCCTGCTCCTCATCCTTCCTCCATTTAGTCATATCTGCTCGCCTGCTCCTCATCCTGCCTCCATTTAGTCATATCTGCTCGCCTGCTCCTCATCCTGCCTCCATTTTATCATATCTGCTCGCCTGCTCCTCATCCTTCCTCCATTTAGTCATATTTGCTCGCTTGCTCCTCATTCTGCCTCCATTTAGTCATATTTGCTCGCCTGCTCCTCATCCTCCCTCCATTTAGTCATATCTGCTCGCCTGCTCCTCATCCTTCCTCCATTTTGTCATATCTGCTCGCCTGCTCCTCATCCTTCCTCCATTTTGTCATATCTGCTCTCCTGCTCCTCATCCTTCCTCCATTTAGTCATATCTGCTCGCCTGCTCCTCATCCTGCCTCCATTTAGTCATATTTGCTCGCTTGCTCCTCATTCTGCCTCCATTTAGTCATATTTGCTCGCCTGCTCCTCATCCTGCCTCCATTTAGTCATATTTGCTCGCCTGCTCCTCATCCTGCCTCCATTTAGTCATATCTGCTCGCCTGCTCCTCATCCTGCCTCCATTTAGTCATATCTGCTTGCCTGCTCCTCATCCTTCCTCCATTTAGTCATATCTGCTCGCCTGCTCCTCATCCTGCCTGCATTTAGTCATATGTGCTCGCCTGCTCCTCATCCTTCCTCCATTTAGTCATATCTGCTCGCCTGCTCCTCATCCTGCCTCCATTTAGTCATATCTGCTCGCCTGCTCCTCATCCTTCCTCCATTTAGTCATATCTGCTCGCCTGCTCATCATCCTGCCTCCATTTAGTCATATCTGCTTGCCTGCTCCTCATCCTGCCTCCATTTAGTCATATCTGCTCGCCTGCTCCTCATCCTTCCTCCATTTAGTCATATCTGCTCGCCTGCTCCTCATCCTTCCTCCATTTAGTCATATCTGCTCGCCTGCCCCTCACCCTGCCTCCATTTAGTCATACCTGCTCCTCATCCTTCCTCCATTTAGTCATATCTGCTCGCCTGCTCCTCGTCCTTCCTCCATTTAGTCATATCTGCTCGCCTGCTCCTCATCCTTCCTCCATTTAGTCATATCTGCTCGCCTGCTCCTCATCCTGCCTCCATTTAGTCATATTTGCTCGATTGCTCCTCATCCTGCCTCCATTTAGTCATATTTGCTCGCCTGCTCCTCATCCTGCCTCCATTTAGTCATATCTGCTCGCCTGCTCCTCATCCTTCCTCCATTTTGTCATATCTGCTCGCCTGCTCTTCATCCTTCCTCCATTTAGTCATATCTGCTCGCCTGCTCCTCATCCTGCCTCCATTTAATCATATCTGCTCGCCTGCTCCTCATCCTGCCTCCATTTAGTCATATCTGCTCGCCTGCTCCTCGTCCTGCCTCCATTTAGTCATATCTGCTCGCCTGCTCCTCATCCTGCCTCCATTTAGTCATATCTGCTCGCCTGCTCCTCATCCTGCCTCCATTTAGTCATATATGCTCGCCTGCTCCTCATCCTTCCTCCATTTCGTCATATCTGCTCGCCTGCTCCTCATCCTGCCTCCATTTAGTCATATCTGCTCGCCTGCTCCTCATCCTGCCTCCATTTTGTCATATCTGCTCGCCTGCTCCTCATCCTGCCTCCATTTAGTCATATTTGCTCGCCTGCTCCTCATCCTTCCTCCATTTAGTCATATTTGCTCGCTTGCTCCTCATCCTGCCTCCATTTAGTCATATTTGCTCGCATGCTCCTCATCCTGCCTCCATTTAGTCATATCTGCTCGCCTGCACCTCATCCTGCCTCCATTTAGTCATATCTGCTCGCCTGCTCCTCATCCTTCCTCCATTTAGTCATATCTGCTCGCCTGCTCCTCATCCTTCCTCCATTTAGTCATATCTGCTCGCCTGCTCCTCATCCTGCTTGCATTTAGTCATATGTGCTCGCTTGCTCCTCATCCTTCCTCCATTTTGTCATATTTGCTCGCCTGCTCCTCATCCTGCCTCCATTTAGTCATATCTGCTCGCCTGCTCCTCATCCTTCCTCCATTTAGTCATATTTGCTCGCTTGCTCCTCATCCTTCCTCCATTTAGTCATATTTGCTCGCTTGCTCCTCATCCTTCCTCCATTTAGTCATATTTGCTCGCCTGCTCCTCATCCTGCCTCCATTTAGTCATATCTGCTCGCCTGCTCCTCATCCTTCCTCCATTTAGTCATATTTGCTCGCTTGCTCCTCATCCTTCCTCCATTTAGTCATATTTGCTCGCTTGCTCCTCATCCTTCCTCCATTTAGTCATATTTGCTCGCCTGCTCCTCATCCTTCCTCCATTTAGTCATATCTGCTCGCCTGCCCCTCACCCTGCCTCCATTTAGTCATACCTGCTCCTCATCCTTCCTCCATTTAGTCATATCTGCTCGCCTGCTCCTCGTCCTTCCTCCATTTAGTCATATCTGCTCGCCTGCTCCTCATCCTTCCTCCATTTAGTCATATCTGCTCGCCTGCTCCTCATCCTGCCTCCATTTAGTCATATTTGCTCGATTGCTCCTCATCCTGCCTCCATTTAGTCATATTTGCTCGCCTGCTCCTCATCCTGCCTCCATTTAGTCATATCTGCTCGCCTGCTCCTCATCCTTCCTCCATTTTGTCATATCTGCTCGCCTGCTCTTCATCCTTCCTCCATTTAGTCATATCTGCTCGCCTGCTCCTCATCCTGCCTCCATTTAATCATATCTGCTCGCCTGCTCCTCATCCTGCCTCCATTTCGTCATATCTGCTCGCCTGCTCCTCGTCCTGCCTCCATTTAGTCATATCTGCTCGCCTGCTCCTCATCCTGCCTCCATTTAGTCATATCTGCTCGCCTGCTCCTCATCCTGCCTCCATTTAGTCATATATGCTCGCCTGCTCCTCATCCTTCCTCCATTTCGTCATATCTGCTCGCCTGCTCCTCATCCTGCCTCCATTTAGTCATATCTGCTCGCCTGCTCCTCATCCTGCCTCCATTTTGTCATATCTGCTCGCCTGCTCCTCATCCTGCCTCCATTTAGTCATATTTGCTCGCCTGCTCCTCATCCTTCCTCCATTTAGTCATATTTGCTCGCTTGCTCCTCATCCTGCCTCCATTTAGTCATATTTGCTCGCATGCTCCTCATCCTGCCTCCATTTAGTCATATCTGCTCGCCTGCACCTCATCCTGCCTCCATTTAGTCATATCTGCTCGCCTGCTCCTCATCCTTCCTCCATTTAGTCATATCTGCTCGCCTGCTCCTCATCCTTCCTCCATTTAGTCATATCTGCTCGCCTGCTCCTCATCCTGCTTGCATTTAGTCATATGTGCTCGCTTGCTCCTCATCCTTCCTCCATTTAGTCATATCTGCTTGCCTGCTCCTCATCCTGCCTCCATTTTGTCATATTTGCTCGCCTGCTCCTCATCCTGCCTCCATTTAGTCATATCTGCTCGCCTGCTCCTCATCCTGCCACCCTGTTTCGCTGGGTGATTTCGGTGGGAGAATGGAGTGATAAAGGAGATCTGAGAGAACTGATTTTTATGAAAAGTGGGTGATTTTTTATTTTGTGAATTTTTAACAGCGTTCACTTGTTGCGAGCTAAATAAGTGCAACTTTAAGGCATTACGCAGAGCGCGACAAAAGGAAATGGAGGGGGAGGGTGGGAGGAGGAAGAGAAGAGAGATGAAGTGGAGGAGGAGGAGGAGAAGAATGAGGGGAGTGAGTGGGGGCAGGAGGAGAAGAGGGAGTGAGTGAGGGTGGTCGGGAGGGGGGAAGAAAAGAGGGGGTGAATGGGGTAGAGGTGAGGCTGAGTGTTTTGAGGGTGTGGAGGCAGGAGAGCAAGGAGTGATATGGAAGAGGAGGTGTACAACAAGTTCGAAAAGGATGCTGGGAGGAAGATGATCGTTAAATTGGCTTGTAATAGCAATGAGGATAACGAGAACATGAAGGGGTGAGGGGTGAATGGCGGTGATTAAGGATGGGGGTGAATGGCGGTGATTAAGGATGGGGCTGAATGGTGGTGATTAAGGATGGGGCTGAATGGTGGTGATTAAGGATGAGGGTGAATGGCGGTGATTAAGGATGGGGGTGAATGGCGGTGATTAAGGATGGGGGTGAATGGCGGTGATTAAGGATGGGGGTGAATGGCGGTGATTAAGGATGGGGGTGAATGGCGGTGATTAAGGATGGGGGTGAATGGCGGTGATTAAGGATGGGGGTGAATGGCGGTGATTAAGGATGGGGGTGAATGGCGGTGATTAAGGATGGGGGTGAATGGTGGTGATTAAGGATGGGGGTGAATGGTGGTGATTAAGGATGGGGGTGAATGGCGGTGATTAAGGATGGGGGTGAATGGCGGTGATTAAGGATGGGGGTGAATGGCGGTGATTAAGGATGGGGGTGAATGGTGGTGATTAAGGATGGGGGTGAATGGCGGTGATTAAGGATGGGGGTGAATGGCGGTGATTAAGGATGGGGGTGAATGGCGGTGATTAAGGATGGGGGTGAATGGTGGTGATTAAGGATGGGGGTGAATGGCGGTGATTAAGGATGGGGGTGAATGGCGGTGATTAAGGATGGGGGTGAATGGCGGTGATTAAGGATGGGGCTGAATGGTGGTGATTAAGGATGGGGGTGAATGGCGGTGATTAAGGATGGGGGTGAATGGCGGTGATTAAGGATGGGGGTGAATGGTGGTGATTAAGGATGGGGGTGAATGGCGGTGATTAAGGATGGGGGTGAATGGTGGTGATTAAGGATGGGGGTGAATGGCGGTGATTAAGGATGGGGCTGAATGGTGGTGATTAAGGATGGGGGTGAATGGCGGTGATTAAGGATGGGGGTGAATGGCGGTGATTAAGGATGGGGGTGAATGGCGGTGATTAAGGATGGGGGTGAATGGCGGTGATTAAGAATGGGGTGAATGGCGGTGATTAAGGATGAGGGTGAATGGCGGTGATTAAGGATGGGGCTGAATGGTGGTGATTAAGGATGGGGGTGAATGGCGGTGATTAAGGATGGGGGTGAATGGCGGTGATTAAGGATGAGGGTGAATGGCGGTGATTAAGGATGGGGCTGAATGGCGGTGATTAAGGATGACGGTGAATGGCGGTGATTAAGGATGGGGGTGAATGGCGGTGATTAAGGATGGGGGTGAATGGCGGTTATTAAGGATGGGGCTGAATGGTGGTGATTAAGGATGGGGGTGAATGGTGGTGATTAAGGATGGGGGGTGAATGGCGGTGATTAAGGATGGGGGTGAATGGCGGTGATTAAGGATGGGGGTGAATGGCGGTGATTAAGGATGGGGGTGAATGGCGATGATTAAGGATGGGGGTGAATGGCGGTGATTAAGGATGGGGGGTGAATGGCGGTGATTAAGGATGGGGGTGAATGGCGATGATTAAGGATGGGGGTGAATGGCGGTGATTAAGGATGGGGGGTGAATGGCGGTGATTAAGGATGGGGGTGAATGGTGGTGATTAAGGATGGGGGTGAATGGCGGTGATTAAGGATGAGGGTGAATGGCGGTGATTAAGGATGGGGGGTGAATGGCGGTGATTAAGGATGGGGGTGAATGGTGGTGATTAAGGATGGGGGTGAATGGTGGTGATTAAGGATGGGGGTGAATGGTGGTGATTAAGGATGGGGGGTGAATGGCGGTGATTAAGGATGGGGGTGAATGGCGGTGATTAAGGATGGGGGTGAATGGCGGTGATTAAGGATGGGGGTGAATGGCGGTGATTAAGGATGGGGTGAATGGCGGTGATTAAGGATGGGGGTGAATGGCGGTGATTAAGGATGGGGGTGAATGGCGGTGATTAAGGATGGGGGTGAATGGCGGTGATTAAGGATGGGGGTGAATGGCGGTGATTAAGGATCGGGGTGAATGGCGGTGATTAAGGATGGGGTGAATGGCGGTGATTAAGGATGGGGGTGAATGGCGGTGATTAAGGATGGGGGTGAATGGCGGTGATTAAGGATGGGGCTGAATGGTGGTGATTAAGGATGGGGGTGAATGGCGGTGATTAAGGATGGGGGTGAATGGCGGTGATTAAGGATGGGGGTGAATGGTGGTGATTAAGGATGGGGGTGAATGGCGGTGATTAAGGATGGGGGTGAATGGCGGTGATTAAGGATGGGGGTGAATGGCGGTGATTAAGGATGGGGCTGAATGGTGGTGATTAAGGATGGGGGTGAATGGCGGTGATTAAGGATGGGGGTGAATGGCGGTGATTAAGGATGGGGGTGAATGGTGGTGATTAAGGATGGGGGTGAATGGCGGTGATTAAGGATGGGGGTGAATGGCGGTGATTAAGGATGGGGGTGAATGGCGGTGATTAAGGATGGGGGTGAATGGCGGTGATTAAGGATGGGGGTGAATGGCGGTGATTAAGGATGGGGGTGAATGGCGGTGATTAAGGATGGGGGTGAATGGCGGTGATTAAGAATGGGGTGAATGGCGGTGATTAAGGATGAGGGTGAATGGCGGTGATTAAGGATGGGGCTGAATGGTGGTGATTAAGGATGGGG
This sequence comes from Myxine glutinosa, assembly GCF_964187855.1. Classification (NCBI taxonomy): domain Eukaryota; kingdom Metazoa; phylum Chordata; class Myxini; order Myxiniformes; family Myxinidae; genus Myxine; species Myxine glutinosa. Next base: position 216,162,163 of record NC_136264.1, on the reverse strand, counting down.
GTGAATGGCGGTGATTAAGGATGGGGGTGAATGGCGGTGATTAAGGATGAGGGTGAATGGCGGTGATTAAGGATGGGGCTGAATGGCGGTGATTAAGGATGACGGTGAATGGCGGTGATTAAGGATGGGGGTGAATGGCGGTGATTAAGGATGGGGGTGAATGGCGGTTATTAAGGATGGGGCTGAATGGTGGTGATTAAGGATGGGGGTGAATGGTGGTGATTAAGGATGGGGGGTGAATGGCGGTGATTAAGGATGGGGGTGAATGGCGGTGATTAAGGATGGGGGTGAATGGCGGTGATTAAGGATGGGGGTGAATGGCGATGATTAAGGATGGGGGTGAATGGCGGTGATTAAGGATGGGGGGTGAATGGCGGTGATTAAGGATGGGGGTGAATGGCGATGATTAAGGATGGGGGTGAATGGCGGTGATTAAGGATGGGGGTGAATGGCGGTGATTAAGGATGGGGGTGAATGGCGGTGATTAAGGATGGGGGTGAATGGCGGTGATTAAGGATGGGGGTGAATGGCGGTGATTAAGGATGGGGGTGAATGGCGGTGATTAAGGATGGGGCTGAATGGCGGTGATTAAGGATGGGGGTGAATGGCGGTGATTAAGGATGGGGGTGAATGGCGGTGATTAAGGATGGGGCTGAATGGCGGTGATTAAGGATGGGGGTGAATGGCGGTGATTAAGGATGGGGGTGAATGGCGGTGATTAAGGATGGGGGTGAATGGCGGTGATTAAGAATGGGGTGAATGGCGGTGATTAAGGATGGGGGTGAATGGCGGTGATTAAGGATGGGGGTGGGCGGCTAGTGACAGAGAGGGGGTTATTGAAGGTGTTGGAAGCATATTTCAAACAGCTGTTGAACCAGGAAGGAAGCAACAGCGAGCTGGAGCTTCCGAGTTATGTGAAAGTGAAGGGTGCCAAGCATTGATGGTGTGTCTTCAGAGAGGATAGTTGCAGCAGCAGAGGTCAGAGTCAGCTGGACGAAGAGGTTGTTGAATGTATGTATGAGAGAGGGTTCAATTCCTGAGGAGTGGAGGAAAGGGTTAATTGTGCCTATATGGAAGGGGAAAGGGGATGTTCAATATCCGGGGAACAACATTACACTCCTTAGTCATGTCACGAAGGTCCTGGAGAGGGTCCTGGATGGGAGGATAAGAGAGAATGTGGAGAAGGAAATCGCAGAAGAGGGTTGAAAAAGGGTAGGGGAATGACAGATGGGATGTTCGTGCTGAGACAGCTGGTGGAGAAGAGGTTGGAGGTGCAAGGTGAGATGGCATTGGGAGTTGTGGATCTGGAGAAGGCCGACGACACTATCCCGAGAGAGATTGGTGATGGCGATACTGATTATGGATAGGAGTATAGGAAGCAGAAATAAGGTAGGTGGAAGGGATGCACAAGTGAATGAAGGGAAGAGTTTTGGTTGGTCCTGGGATGTCGGAGGATTTCAGTGTGAACATCGGTTTGTGGCAGGGAAGTGCCCTCAGCTCACTTATGTTTATCATGGTGATGGAGCTGGTAGGCAGGAAGCTAAACATGAGTGGTATTTTGGAGAGGATATTGTATGCGGATGATCTAGCTGTTGTGGTGGAGAGTAGAGAGGAAATGCAGGAAGTACTGGGGGAGTGGGAGGAGGCATTTGAGGAGCATTGGCTGAAAATGAGCATGGAGAAGACTGATGTGGGTCGGGTAGCCAAGAAAAGAAATGAACATCAAATTGGAAGGGAAAGAGGTCAGACCGAAGTAGGTTTGAGTATCTGGAGGGAACAGTGACCGAGGATGGTAAGTCAGAGGCAGAGATGCGGAGGATGATTCAGGTGGGTGCGAATGTGTGAAGCAGGGTGGAGGGAGTAATGGCAGACAGAAAGACTTCGAGGAGATTGAATGGAAAGGTTCTGATGTCTTGTGTAACGGCGGCCTACTTTTACGGTCTGGAGACGGTGGCACTGACAGAGAGACAAGAACAGAGGCTGCAGGTTTGCAAGAACAAGTGGGTCAAGAGGATTGTGGGAGTGAAGAGGGTGGATAGAAGGAGGATAGATGAACTGAGGGAGGAAATTGGTGTGCAGATGAGTTTGACCGGGAGATTGTTCAAATGCCAGCTGAGATGGGCTGGGCATTTGGTGCAGATGGGGGAAGAAAGAATGGCAAAGAGAGCGGTTTGGTTGAGGGAAGGATGAAAAGAGGTCGACCACGGTTGAGATGGGAGGATTGTGTGAAGAGGGATGTCAGTAAGGTGGTCGGACCTCACCCCTTATAAAGGGAAAAGGAGGAGAACAACAACATTCAAATGAAAAATCACTCAAAGAGCGACACTTGGCAAAGGTGAACAAAGTAGAATGGCACTCAGTAGAGCGTCTTTTTGACCTCACAAATAATTGATGGTTGAATTCAGTGACCTGATATGCAAATCGTCTTCAAATTTCAAGTCAATCGGATAAAAATTGAGGATTTTAGAAATTTTAAAAAGTGGTTGACCTTTGGCCTATTTTGACCTTTTGACTTTTTGACCTCAAAAATAAATAAGATTTTGTCAAACCACGAACTCTACCATTTGGTGAAGTTTCGTAAAGATCGGTTTAAAATTGTGACCTGCAGGCAGGTATAAGTGAGCGGACAAACAACCAAACACACACACACACACAAACACACACAAACAAACACAAACAAACAAACAAGAACACACAAACACACACAAAAACACAAAGAAACACAAACACAAACACAAACAAAAACACACACAAACACACACACAAACAAACACACAAACAAACACAAACAAACACACAAACAAACAAACACAAACAAAAACACAAACAAAAACACACACAAACACACACACAAACACACACAAACAAACACACAAACAAACACAAACAAACACACAAACAAACACAAACAAACACACAAACAAACACACACAAACAAACACACAAACAAACACACAAACAAACACAAACAAACACACAAACAAACACAAACAAACACACAAACAAACAAACACAAACAAAAACACAAACAAAAACACACACAAACACACACACAAACAAACACACAAACAAACACAAACAAACACACAAACAAACAAACACAAACAAAAACACAAACAAAAACACACACAAACACACACACAAACAAACACACAAACAAACACACACAAACACACATACAAACACACACAAACACAAACACACACATACAAACACACAAACACAAACACAAACACAAACAAAAACACACACAAACACACACACAAACAAACACACAAACAAACACACAAACAAACAAACACAAACAAAAACACAAACAAAAACACACACAAACACACACACAAACACACACACAAACAAACACACATACAAACACACAAACACAAACAAACACACAAACAAACACACACACAAACAAACACAAGCAAACACACAAGCAAACACACAAACCGGAGTGATCAACAACTTGTCAAAAGCGTTTTTGTCCCAGGTAACAAAGGCATCTGCCTCGATTATCAACCTGGTGCAAGGAATAAAACTCAAAAACCCTGTGGATTCCACAAATCGATTGATGCCGAGACAAATAACAAAAGTGCTTATTAGACAAGTAGAAATTTGAGAATTTTCGAATAGTGTCGGCATTTCGTGTTAAAAGTGGTTAAACAAGTTTTTTAGGATAATTCGAGGGTGCTGAATTCAAAAATGCTGTTTAACCGGTTCAATTTTGGAGTCTTAACCTTCAAATTGTAAAAAACAAAATGCCCGCCATTTTCAGCATATTTTTTGCCATAACTTGCATTTTAAGCAACATAGAAGGCTCAAAATAGTGGCAATACCCATGTTTGTGATACTGAGGATTCCAAATTTACTGTTACCTAAGTTGTAACTAGTTTGGTTTCGCCGCCATGTTGAATTCCAAGATGGCCGCCATATTGATCATCAAGATGGCCACAATGTTGGATTTAAATACAAAGAAACAAATTGAAATATAGTACGCCTGGAGTCTTTTGCAAAGTGTGCTTTGAACTATTTTGAAAAGCGAGTAAAATGATACAATGAAGGAATTGTGGTCTTGTGGTTGAGTTACATACACCTTCGCCTTCATGTGACCCCAGAGGAAAAGGTCACATGGGGTCAGATCCGGTAACCGTGGAGGCCATTCGATCGCGTGATTCATAGCCACCCTTTCATGGAAGAGCTCTCCGCCAGTATGTTATCTGGGTTATTGACATGTATATTGATTATACATGTATTGTATACCTGTGATTGTAAACACTATTAACGCCCTCTTGCGGGCATTACTGATATGTGACTCGGTCACGGGAATAAACTACATGTTAACACCGCATTAACGAAGCGAAGCACCACTGAGGCACCATTGCGTAGGTGCCCAGTCTTGCTAAAATCCTTTGACGCCCATACTTCACCCCCTTACTTTGATGCCACCCATGGATGTTAGGGTTAGGGTTAGGGTTAAGGAACTGGAGATGCCGCTATCTCCAGTTCCTTAACATGATGCTGGGCGGCCAGCATCTACTAGAGCAAGATATTGATGAGGATTATGATGAAATCTTTCTTATGATCTTATGATGATGATCTTTCCCTCGCGGTCCCCCTGTGCTGTCTTTCCCTCGCGGTCCCCCTGTGCTGTCTTTCCCTCACGGTCCCCCTGTGCTGTCTTTCCCTCGCGGTCCCACTGTGCTGTCTTTCCCTCACGGTCCCCCTGTGCTGTCTTTCCCTCACGGTCCCTCTGTGCTGTCTTTCCCTCGTGGTCCCTCTGTGCTGTCTTTCCCTCGCGGTCCCTCTGTGCTGTCTTTCCCTCGCGGTCCCCCTGTGCTGTCTTTCCCTCACGGTCCCCCTCTGCTGTCTTTCCCTCACGGTCCCTCTGTGCTGTCTTTCCCTCGTGGTCCCCCTGTGCTGTCTTTCCCTCACGGTCCCTCTGTGCTGTCTTTCCCTCGCGGCCCCTCTGTACTGTCTTTCCCTCGTGGTCCCTTTGTGCTGTCTTTCCCTCGCGGTCCCACTGTGCTGTCTTTCCCTCGCGGTCCCCCTGTGCTGTCTTTCCCTCGTGGTCCCCCTGTGCTGTCTTTCCCTCACGGTCCCTCTGTGCTGTCTTTCCCTCGCGGTCCCTCTGTACTGTCTTTCCCTCGTGGTCCCTTTGTGCTGTCTTTCCCTCGCGGTCCCACTGTGCTGTCTTTCCCTCGCGGTCCCACTGTACTGTCTTTCCCTCACGGTCCCTCTGTGCTGTCTTTCCCTCGCGGTCCCACTGTGCTGTCTTTCCCTCGCGGTCCCACTGTGATGTCTTTCCCTCGCGGTCCCACTGTGCTGTCTTTCCCTTGCGGTCCCACTGTACTGTCTTTCCCTCGCGGTCCCTCTGTGATGTCTTTCCCTCGCGGTCCCTCTGTGCTGTCTTTCCCTCGTGGTGCCCCTGTGCTGTCTTTCCCTCACGGTCCCCCTGTGCTGTCTTTCCCTCACGGTCCCTCTGTGCTGTCTTTCCCTCGTGGTCCCTCTGTGCTGTCTTTCCCTCACGGTCCCCCTGTGCTGTCTTTCCCTCACGGTCCCCCTGTGCTGTCTTTCCCTCACGGTCCCCCTGTGCTGTCTTTCCCTCACGGTCCCTCTGTGCTGTCTTTCCCTCGTGGGCCCCCTGTGCTGTCTTTCCCTCACGGTCCCTCTGTGCTGTCTTTCCCTCGCGGTCCCTCTGTACTGTCTTTCCCTCGTGGTCCCTTTGTGCTGTCTTTCCCTCGCGGTCCCACTGTGCTGTCTTTCCCTCGTGGTCCCCCTGTGCTGTCTTTCCCTCACGCTCCCCCTGTGCTGTCTTTCCCTCACGGTCCCTCTGTGCTGTCTTTCCCTCGTGGCCCCCCTGTACTGTCTTTCCCTTGGGGTCCCTTTGTGCTGTCTTTCCCTCGCGGTCCCTCTGTACTGTCTTTCCCTCGCGGTCCCAACTGTACTGTCTTTCCCTCGCGGTCCCTCTGTGCTGTCTTTCCCTCGCGGTCCCACTGTGCTGTCTTTCCCTCGCGGTCCCTCTGTGCTGTCTTTCCCTCGCGGTCCCTCTGTGCTGTCTTTCCCTCGTGGTCCCTCTGTGCTGTCTTTCCCTCGCGGTCCCACTGTGCTGTCTTTCCCTCGCGGTCCCTCTGTGCTGTCTTTCCCTCATGGTCCCTCTGTGCTGTCTTTCCCTCGTGGTCCCCCTGTGCTGTCTTTCCCTCGCGGTCCCTCTGTGCTGTCTTTCCCTCACGGTCCCTCTGTGCTGTCTTTCCCTCGCGGTCCCCCTGTGCTGTCTTTCCCTCACGGTCCGTCTGTTCTGTCTTTCCCTCGCGGTCCCTCTGTGCTGTCTTTCCCTTGTGGTCCCACTGTGCTGTCTTTCCCTCGTGGTCCCCCTGTGCTGTATTTCCCTCGTGGTCCCCCTGTGCTGTCTTTCCCTCGTGGTCCCTCTGTGCTGTCTTTCCCTCGCGGTCCCCCTGTGCTGTCTTTCCCTCGTCGTCCCCCTGTGCTGTCTTTCCCTCGCGGTCCCCCTGTGCTGTCTTTCCCTCGCGGTTCCCCTGTGCTGTCTTTCCCTCATGGTCCCCCTGTGCTGTCTTTCCCTCGCGGTCCCTCTGTACTGTCTTTCCCTCGTGGTCCCCCTGTGCTGTCTTTCCCTCGCGGTCCCCCTGTGCTGTCTTTCCCTCACGGTCCCTCTGTGCTGTCTTTCCCTCGTGGTCCCTCTGTGCTGTCTTTCCCTCGCGGTCCCCCTGTGCTGTCTTTCCCTTGCGGTCCCCCTGTACTGTCTTTCCCTCTCGGTCCCCCTGTACTGTCTTTCCCTCGCGGTTGTCAGCTCTTTCACGAGCCTCGATTCAGTATTTAAAAAAAAAAAAAAAAAAAAAATAGAGGAGTCACTAAGACGATGCCGCATCCTCAGTATTGCACAAGATTTGATTTACACAGCTAGTGGTGACAAGCACTTGACTCCAAAACACATCAGATTAGGCAGTGCCCTGCACCAAGCAACTCGCTCAAAGGAACTAGTGCAGATGTTTCACAATGCTGGACATGTTATAAGCTACACAGACGTACGTCGATTAGACACAGCCTTAGCAGAGAGTACGCTGCAAGGAATGGATGAAAGTGGGGCTGTCTTACCACCCAATTTGAGAGAGTTGACGTAACTTTCGACCGATACCAGCAGGATTCCATCAAGACTGGAACCAGAATGAAACGTACCCGGGCCTCTCGACCAATACGTCGGGTAATAGAAAACCAAAACGTTCCTCTACCAGACAAATGGACCAACTTTCTCTCACTTGGAGAGAATAAGGCAAATCTAGCAGAGTTTCTTTCTCAGCAGCTCATGACAAATGCGGTGTCTATTGCACCCACAACACTTGTAGTGGCTGGAGGATTTGCACAGATCACAGACGTGAAATCTTCAGATCCAGAGATGGACACATCATCCCTACAGGCCAACCGTGAGGAGGCGGACACACGACTTGTTCTTCATTGCGTCGACACAAATGCTGAAACAGTGGTGGTTTTAGTGCGTGACACTGACGTGCTGGTCTTGTTAGCTGCTCATTTTGATAAGATGCCACGCACTCAGCTGTGGATGAAGGCAGGAACTCTTAAGAAGCCAAAATACATTCCCATCCACAAACTCCACCAGAAACTGCCACCTTGCCAAGTGGAAGCGTTGCTGCCATTCCATGCAATTACTGGTTGCGACAGTGTCACAGCTTGCTGGCCACGGCAAAAAGGCAGCCTGGAAGGTGTTTCAAACACACAGCCAATTGTTGACAGATCTAGGCACAGAAGATATCACTGAAGAAGTAATCAACGATGCAGAAAAGTTCATATGCCGTCTTTACAAGGTACCCGATGATGTGGACAGATGCGACAAGGCACGTGTAATACTCTTCTCTAAGGGTTGTCCACAGGAGACTCTGCCACCAACATCAGATGCAGTGACACTACACATAAGGCGCGCACATTACCAGGCTTTTATTTGGAAGCGCGCAGCCATCGCTACTCCAGTACTCCCCCAAGTAACAGACATGGGATGGACATACATCGATGGGAACTTTGTGCCGAAGTTGATGACGCTATCTCCAATTCCCAAGGCGTGTCGCGAGATAGTAACATGCGGATGTACCAAAGGATGTATAAATGGCCGTTGCAGCTGCAGAAAAGCTGGGCTAACATGCACAGGAGGATGTGCATGTGCATACAACAGACAACTAGAATGCAGAAACAGAACAGACTAAGATAGACAGGTAAACATTTGAGAATGCCAATATCGAGCTATACGGTATTTATAAAGTATAATTACTAAAAGGCAGCCATTTTGGAACTTTACCCCTTTTTTAAATGCACTTTAGAAATGATTTAATATCATTTTTTTTGTTATAAAGAAATTAAAAGCGCATTTGACCAGTGAAAGTGATGTACATAAAAAAACACACCCCAGAAATTACCAAAAATATGGCGGCCATCTTGGAATTCAACATGGCGGCGAAACCAAACTAGTTACAACTTAGGTAACAGTAAATTTGGAATCCTCAGTATCACAAACATGGGTATTGCCACTATTTTGAGCCTTCTATATAACCACCTTTAGAGGCCATTTTTCCCCGCAAGCGGGGGTTGGCCTTTTTCGGGAACCGTGGTTGTTGTTGTTTTTTGGTCCCCTTTTTGAAGCAATGTTTTACGGCCGGATGCCCTTCCTGACGCCAACCCTTTTTGCCACCTTTAGCGACAAACAGGGAATTACCAGTGAACTGGTACTCAATTAGCCGACCTCGGAAGGATGACAGGCTGAGTCAACCCCCCTGGCGTTAATTCAGCGATCGACCGGGATTCGAACCCAGGATCCTGGGATCCTAAAGCCGGCACCCTAGCCGCTAGCCCAACACCCAACACCAGGACAACTTCTATGTTGCTTAAAATTCAAGTTATGGCAAAAAATATGCTGAAAATGGCGGGCATTTTGTTTTTTACAATTTGAAGGTTAAGACTCCAAAATTGAACCGGTTAAACAGCATTTTTGAATTCAGCACCCTCGAATTATCCTAAAAAACTTGTTTAACCACTTTTAACACGAAATGCTTCCAACATTTTATATAAGCACAAATTCTCAAATTTTTCCTTGTATATATTATTGTAAGTCCGGAACATCGAACCCCTCGATCGTAAGTTAACGCTAAAGGTGCAGCCACAGGTACGCTCACCCAAAATGCTTCATCAGCACCAAATCCAAATCAAAAATGAGCAAAATACATCTTGTTGCCTTGGTAACCACACCCTACTCAATCCCTACTTTACTTTATTCAAGGAGTTCCTGCTTCCCTTTCCTTGGTACCTTTCGTGCAGGGTTTGGAGAAGGGCTCCGCTGAAGGTCTAGATCCAGGTACTCAACCCGGTGGTGTGCACAAGTGCCGTCAAAGTGAATCCGAGACACCTGAAATTGGGGCATAATTATAGTGAGGCGTCACCACAATGTGACGATAAAAGGCTGTTTTCATACAAGTATCGTCACACAAAATGAAGTGAGCAACACCTCGTCTTCAGGTTGATTGGCCCTCATCGGCACGTAGTTTTCCTCACTGTCCTGGGAGTCGGAGCTGGAATTTGAACTGTGTGTGGAAAGGGGTCGCCGCGCTGTGCTCTGTGATCGATCGAAGCTTCAATGTGAAGATCCCAAAGCAGGTGATTTTGAGGATGAAGTGGGGGTGAGAGAAGGGCGACAGGGGCAGAGATGTAAAAATAGGGGCAACACCGCTGGGTGCTCACCTGGTACAATAAAGCAGAATACTACACCGACAAAAGGTATTTTAAACAGTATCACGGTATTTTAAACCAATTTCAATGGTTGCTAGGAGACAGGGCAGCATGTACAATCACATACTAACATAATCATAGCACTTTATACAAACAAACCCAAAAAAAATACCTATTTTGGGGGGCAACCCCACCAAAGACCCCCCAGGGCCTGATTTTTTTTTAGTGCCGTGAATAAACTTTGGTACATCACAGGTGATGAAGGTTGTGGTCAAGGTTCATAGAAATAGTGTTTGTAGTTTAAGGGGAAAAAACAAATACCTATATTTTGGGGGTTCAAACCTGGATCCACTTTGACCCCCGGTAGACCCCCTTAGATCCCGATTTTTATTAATGTTGTGAACGAACTTTAGTCACAACACAACAAATATAATTTGTGCCAAATTTCGTCACAATCCCATCAACGGTTTCGGAGAAGAAGTTTTTTTTTGTTTGTTTTTTTTGTATACAAGATCGAGGCTCGTGAAAGAGCGAACATTAATCACAGAGAAAGACAAACAGACACACAAAACAAATAACATCGGGAGCGGTAGACAAGATGGGGAGAGAGGGGGAAGGACACAAACACAACATTTGAGAGCAGGGACCGAGAGACATGGAGACATCGAGAGAACTGTGGGAGGGAGAGGGCTTTGGGGGGGAGGCATGGGAAGGGGGGGGGGGGGGGTGGGAGAGGTATAAAACATATGGACACTGCCAAGACTTCCAGGAAAGAAGTTGGAATTTCAAACAAGGTGGATCTGTGGTGAATTAGTGGGGGTAGAAAAGATCAAGGTTTTGGATGGGGGAAGATAAGAGATGGTGGTGAACAGCTGTTTTAAAGACCTGGAGGGAGGAGTGGGATTGAAGGGAGTGAGGGAGTTTGTTCCAGAGGCGGGAGAAAAGAGGAATGAAAGAGTGAAGGTGAGCAGAGAGCCGAGATTTCGGCAGTTTAACCATCAGAGGGTTGCTGGCAGATCTTGTGCGACCTGTAGGAATATTTGGGGGACAGAGCACAGAGAGAGCTGGGGGAGCAAGGCCGGAGAGGAGTCGGTAGAAGACAGAAAGACCACCTACCTGCCTGCGGTGAGTGAGTGAAAGGCCCTCAGAGATAGCTTCATCGCGGGAGATTCCAATGATTCTGAAAGCTTTAGATTCAACAGCGTGAAGCCGAGCCAGGTGTGAGGCAGGACAGGAGCACCAGCCCAGAGGGGAGAGCAGCATTCCATTGAGCTGCGGATGAAAGCCTTGTATGTAGTGAGGAGCTCAGGTGTGCCTAGGAAGGACTTCGCACGACGGAGGATGCCCAGTCGGCGACTGGCTTTGGAGGCCAGCTTGGAAATGTGGTTTTCCCAAGAAAGATCATGGCAGATAGTGAGACCCAAAAGCTTGAGCGACAGAACTTCTTGGAGAGGATTGTTGAGAAAGTAGATGGGAGGGTTGTCCAGTCGATCTTTTCGGAGAGACATAGTAAGAGTGTGAGATTTGTCAGGATTGAAAGACATGTTCCACTTGTTTGACCAGTCTGTGATTTTGTCCAGGTCTTCAGAGAGTGAGGAGGCTGCAGACTGCCGATCTGAGGGAAGAGGAATGGAGCGGCAGAGAGTGGAGTCATCAGCAAAGAGATACAGAGGATTTTCCAGAGAGTCGGAGAGATCATTGATAAAGACCAGAAAAAGCACAGGGCCCAGCACACTGCCTTGGGGAACTCCAGCCTGAACGGGAAGGGGAGATGAGAGAAATCCATTCAGGGCCACACGTTGACTACGACCAGAGAGGAAGTCCACAAGCCATGCATGGAGATTTCCATGGATACCATAGGAGGAGAGTTTGGTGAGCAGAGCTGGGTGCCAGACCGTATCGAAGGCACGTGATATGTCAAGGGAGACAGCTCTGATTTCCTGTTTGGCATTGAGGACCTCCATCCATTGTTGAGACAACAGAAGCAGCATGTCCAGAGTAGAGTGACCTGGTCTGAAACCAAATTGATGATCAGAGATCAAGCCATTGGAGAAGAGGAAAGATTTCATATCCGAAGCAATGATGGATTCCATGACTTTGCTGATAATTGGGAGCAGGCTGATTGGTCTGTAGTTGCAAGGATCTGTTTTTGCACCTTTTTTGTGTAAAGCGGTAATGTTTGCTGATTTCCAGGATGCTGGCAGATGACCTTGAGCAAAGGATAGGGTGAAAAGAACAGAGAGAGGGTGAGATAGAGCGGCAGAGCAGGATTTTAGGACCCGTGGGCTGATGCCATCTGGTCCAGTGAAAGGCCCTCAGAGTTGCAAGTATTTACGGACGGACGGACGGATGGGTGGACGGACGCAAGACACGTCATCGGATAAGCTCCCCTGAACTATGTTCCCGGTGAGATAATAAACCAATCTGTTCAAAATATAAACATTTACCTGATATTTTACAAATTCCACCTCATCACCAAAATACCTGCTCAATATATAAACGTTTTCCTGGTGTTTTACCAACTAATACACCCGTTCCCTCCGGGAGCTACAGGAGCGGCAGGAAGGGTCATTCCTCTCTGAGGTATATAGATTAGTGTGAAATGTGAAATGTACACGTGCACTTTAATGTTATATGAAATGTACTCGTACACTTTAATGTTATATGAAATGTACACGTACACTTTAATGTTATATGAAATGTACACGTACACTTTAATGTTATATGAAATGTACACGTACACTTTAATGTTATATGAAATGTACACGTACACTTTAATGTTATATGAAATGTACACGTACACTTTAATGTTATATGAAATGTACACGTACACTTTAATGTTATATGAAATGTACACGTACACTTTAATGTTATATGAAATGTACACGTACACTTTAATGTTATATGAAATGTACACGTACACTTTAATGTTATATGAAATGTACACGTACACTTTAATGTTATATGAAATGTACACGTACCCTTTAATGTTATATGAAATGTACACGTACACTTTAATGTTATATGAAATGTACACGTACACTTTAATGTTGTATGAAATGTACACGTACACTTTAATGTTATATGAAATGTACACGTACACTTTAATGTTGTATGAAATGTACACGTACATTTACTTTAATATAACTATTATATTTCATATAACAATGAAATGTACAAGTCCACTTTAAAGTTATATGAAATGTACAAATCCACTTTAAAGTTATATGAAATGTACACAATCCACTTTAATGTTATATGAAATGTACAAGTCCACTTTAAAGTTATATGAAATGTACAAGTCCACTTTAAAGTTATATGAAATGTACACAATCCACTTTGAAGTTATAGGAAATGTACAAGTCCACTTTAAAGTTATAGGAAATGTACAAGTCCACTTTAATGTTATATGAAATGTACAAGTCCACTTTAAAGTTATATGAAATGTACAAGTCCACTTTAAAGTTATATGAAATGTACACAATCCACTTTGAAGTTATAGGAAATGTACAAGTCCACTTTAAAGTTATAGGAAATGTACAAGTCCACTTTAAAGTTATAGGAAATGTACAAGTCCACTTTAATGTTATATGAAATGTACAAGTCCACTTTAAAGTTATATGAAATGTACAAGTCCACTTTAATGTTATATGATAATGTACACGTACACTTTAATGTTATATGAAATGTACAAGTCCACTTTAAAGTTATAGGAAATGTACAAGTCCACTTTAATGTTATATGAAATGTACAAGTCCACTTTAAAGTTATATGAAATGTACAAGTCCACTTTAAAGTTATATGAAATGTACACAATCCACTTTGAAGTTATAGGAAATGTACAAGTCCACTTTAAAGTTATAGGAAATGTACAAGTCCACTTTAAAGTTATAGGAAATGTACAAGTCCACTTTAATGTTATATGAAATGTACAAGTCCACTTTAAAGTTATATGAAATGTACAAGTCCACTTTAATGTTATATGATAATGTACACGTACACTTTAATGTTATATGAAATGTACAAGTCCACTTTAAAGTTATATGAAATGTACACAATCCACTTTAAAGTTATATGAAATGTACAAGTCCACTTTAATGTTATATGAAATGTACAAGTCCACTTTAAAGTTATATGAAATGTACAAATCCACTTTAAAGTTATATGAAATGTACACAATCCACTTTAAAGTTATATGAAATGTACAAATCCACTTTAAAGTTATATGAAATGTACAAGTCCACTTTAATGTTATATGAAATGTACAAGTCCACTTTAAAGTTATATGAAATGTACACAATCCACTTGAATGTTATATGAAATGTGCATGTCCACTTTAATTTGATACGATCAGCCAACCATTGGGTTGTACAGCCCACGTCGTGAGCTTCACATCGGCACTTTTAAATTGTTCAACCAAATTATGACGATTGTGAAGATGGCGATGAAAACGAAAACGAAAATTACAAACAGTTCCTGGACTTTGCACCTTTTGCACCTGAGAAGGTAGATACGGTTATATAAACCCTCAACTCTGACTCTGCTCCTGTACCGGACGGTGTCAGCTCACAGGTCCTAAAAACCTGCTCTGCTACTCTTTCACATCCCCAAGGTGGAGTTTCACATCCTCATCCACTGGTGCTAGATCATCTTCCATCTGCTTAGAAATCCACAAAAATCACTGTACGGTATCACATAAGAAGGTGTAAAAACGGATCCCCCCAACTACAGAGCTATCAGCTTATTTCCAATCATCAGCAAGGTCATGGACTCCATCATCGCAGTTGACATGCAATCCTTCCTTTTCTCCAACAACCTAATCTCAGATCACCTATTCCGATTCAGACGAGGTCACTCCACCTTTGCCATGCTGCTTCCACTCTCCCAACAATGGATGGAGGCCCTCAATGTCAGACATGAGATCGGGGCCGTCTCTCTGGACATATCTCGTGCTTTTCATACAGTCTGGCATCGCATCTTGCTCTCCAAACTCTCCACCTATACCTATGGAATCCAAGGCCAACTTCACAAATACAGTCACGTGAAAAAGTAAGTACACCCCATGTAAAGTTTTGACTTTTTCAACATATTTCAACATACAGCTATTTGATCTTCATTTCAACAATATTGATAGATAAAGGTGATATAATATAACAAATATCATGAAACATTTACATTTTGTAGTCCATTGTATAATTTAAATAAACATAAATGCAAATTTCGCATGTGGAAAAAGTAAGTACACCCTTGGCTCTAATAGGTGGTATTGCCCCCTTTGGCAGAAACAACCTCAAGTAGGTGTTTCTTATAACTGTCTGCCAGTCTCTGACGTCGACTGGGAGAAATTTTTGCCCACTCCTCCATGCGGAATTCTTTCAGCTGTGCGATGTTTGAGGGGTTTATTGCATGCACAGCTCGTTTCAAAATCCCCCACAACATCTCGATGGGATTTAGATCCGGGCTTTGACTTGGCCATTCCAGAACCCTCCATTTCTTTCTTTTCAGCCATTCCTTGGTGGATTTACTGGTATGTTTAGGATCTTTGTCATGTTGCAAGGTCCACCTTCGGTTAAGCTTCAACTATCCAACAGATGACCTCACATTATCCTCAAGCACTCTCTGGTACAATGAAGAATTCATAGTGGATTCTATGATGGTGAGCTGCCCAGGCCCTGATGCAGCAAAGCTGCCCCAAACAATAATATTTCCACCACCATGCTTTACAGTTGATATCAGGTTCTTGTGGTCAAATGCTGTCTTTGGTTTTCGCCAAACATGTCTTCTGGTACTGTGGCCAAATAGCTCTACCTTTGACTCATGTGTCCAGAGCACATTGTTCCAGAAGTGCTGGTCTTTGCCTCGGTGTTCATTGGCAAACTTTAGTCTTGCCCTGAAGAACTTTCTGGACAGCAAAGGTTTCCTCCTGGCACACCTCCCATGTAGATCAAATTTGTGCAGCCTCTTTCTAAGGGTAGACTCGTGCACTTTGACATCAACAATGGCAAGAGCTACCTGTAGGTCCCGTGATGACATTCTGGGGTTCTTAGAGACTTCTTTCAGCATCTTGTGGTCTGCTCTCGGGCTGAACCTGCTGGGGCGGCCTGGCCTGAACAAGTTGGCAGTTGTTTGGAATCTTCTCCACTTGTAGTTGATCTTTCGGACAGTCGAATGTTTGATTTTAAATTGTTTGGAGATTTTTAAATCCCTTCCCAGACTCGCAGGCATCTATAATCTTCTTTCTGAAGGCCTCAGAGAGCTCTTTTGATCTAGGCACGGTGACGCCGCACACTTCAACAACAAAGAGCAAACCAAACTAAATGTCTGAGGTTTAAATAAGACAGGTTCCTCCAAGATCCTCTCTAATGATGTTCTAATCATTTGCACGTGAGCTGGTGCACCCGATTCTAATTTTAGGTATTTGAAGTAGTGATAAATGTAGGGGTGTACTTACTTTTTCCACATGCAAAATTTGCATTTATGTTTATTGAAATTATACAATGGACTACATAATGTAAATATTTCATGATATTTGTTATGTTATATCACCTTTATCTATCAATATTGTTGAAATTAAGATCAAATAGCTGTATGTTGAAATATGTTGAAAAAGTCAAAACTTTACATGGGGTGTACTTACTTTTTCACGTGACTGTAGCTTACTGTCTTCCTCGACTCTCATAGCTGACGTGTGTCTCTCAACGGAATCCTTTAATCTCCTGGCCCTGTCAAAGCTGGAGTGATCCAAAGCAGTATTATAGTCCCAGCCCTATTTAATTATTAGCGATTAATTAAGTACTTGTATATTTCCTTTCTCTTCTGGGCCTTATCTCAGGCACCTTATGAGAAAGGAAGCTGATATTTGGACATGACAATGACCAAGTGATTTGGCTGTTAAGGCTATTTTTGATTTATTGATTAATTAATTCATCGATTAATTATTTAATTATTTGATTAATGACGATATTATTTTATTTTTTTAAGTTACAGATTCGGATGAAATGGTGGTGGTTTATGTGTTATATTAAGCAATTGATTAATTATTATTATTTTTTACGATTATTATTTCTTAATTTTCATTATTAATCATTTATTTATTTTCTTTCTCATCTGGCCAATATCTCAGGCACCTTTTGAGCTAGGAAGCTGATATTTTTACATGACAATGACCAAGTGATTTGTCTGTAAAGGGTATTTTTGATTTATTAATCAATTAATTATTTATTGATTAATAAATTAATTACTTAATTTTGTTATTAATGACTTATTTAATTAAATTTCTAAAAGTTACATCTTCGGATGAAGCACTAGTGGTTTATTTATGCTATTAGCCAATTATTGATTCAGAAAATATTTTGTGATAATCTTTTATTGATTTTAATTATACAATTAATCAATCAATTATTGTACACCTCTCCCTCCCAATGCCGCCTCTATGAGGTGCACTGCGGTATTGCCGGGCGCCGGAGGCGCCCCGGCAATGCCGCGCTGTAGGATATTTAATTATTTAGCATGGGGGCGGTGTACTTTGAATGTATCTGTACTTGTTTGTTTGTTTATTTGTTTTCTTGGTTGTTTGTTTGTTTGTCCGGGCGATATCGCAGCCATCCTTTGAGCTAGGAAGGTGAAATTTCGGCACAATAGTGAGCAAGTCCTTTGACATAAACGGTATTTTTTGTTTTTTGATTAATTAATTAATTGATGAGTTATTTAATTATTAGCGATTAATTAAGTACTTATAAATTTCCTTTCTCTTCTGGCCATTAACTCAGGCACCTTTTGAGTTCGGAAGCTGATATTTGGACATGCCAATGACCAGGTGATTTGGCTGCAAAAGCTATTTTTGATTTATTAATTAATCCATTAATCGATTAATTATTTAATTATTCGATTAATGATTTTTTTTTTTAAAATTGTTACAGATTCTGATGAAATGGTGGTGGTTTATGTGTTATATTAGCGAATTGATTAGTTATTTCATTTTTTTATGATTATTATTTCCTTAGTTTCATTATTAATTATTTATTTATTTTCTTTCTGATCTGGGCAATATCACGGGCACCTTTTGAGCTAGGAAGCTAATATTTGGACATGACAATGACCAAGTGATGTGGCTTCAATGGATATTTTTGATTTATTGATTGATCACTTAATCTATTCATTACTTATTGATTAATCAATTCATTTAATTTTTTTAAATTAATGCCTTATTTAATTAAATTTCTAAAAGATACATCTTCGGATGAAGCACTCGTGGTTTAGTTATGCTATTAGCCAATTGATTAAGAAAATATTTTATGATAATCTTTTATTGATTTCAATTATGCAATTAATCAATCAATTATTGGGCACCTCTCCCTCCAAATGCAGTCTCCATGAGCTGCACGGCGGTATTGCCGCCGGGGCGCCTCTGCGCTGGAGGATATTTAATTATTTGGCATGGTGTACTTTGAATGTATCTGTACTTGTCCATTTTCTGACGACTCAGGCTGCAGACTCTTCCTTCTCTTCAGACCTTAAAAAAAATCATAAGATGGTCACACCCTTGGAACTTCTTTCAATCCTGACAAATCCCACACTCTCACTATCTCTCTTCGTAAGGACCGTCTGGCAAAACCATCTATCTACTTTCTTAACAATCCTTTTGAGAAGCCACCCGCATCCCTTGTTTGCCCGACTCCTGAGTCTCAATATCAGCCATTATCGTTTTTGGGCAAACCACGTTTCCAAGTTGGCCTCCAAAGTCACCTTATGGTCTTGCACCCGCCGCTCTTTCCGTGCTTTGCCTCCCCCAGGTATCTGCAGGGCGCACGTGGCCCACCAGCAACCCCCTTATGGTGAAAATCCCAAAATCCAGGTTCAGTCGTTCACTGCTCACCTCCACTCATTCGTTCCTCTTTTTTTCCTACCTGTGGGAACCAACTTCCACATCCTCTTCAACCTCATTTGTCCCTCCAGGTCTTCAAGACAGCTGTTTATCATCTCAGATTGTCCCCAATCCAAAACCATGATCTTTTTAAAACCTGTTAAACCATGCACATTCCCCTCCAAAACAGATTTTTACTTCCAACACCAAAGGTGGATGGAGGTTATGTTTTCACCCCTGTCTGTCCGTTTGTCTGTTTGTGAACAAGATATCTCAAAAGGTTGATGACGGATTTGGACTAAATTTAGCAGAGATGTAGCGTATGTGACACAGACGAAATCGTTCGATTTTGGTGATGATCCGGATCCGGATCCAGCTACTAGAATTTTTTATGAGATTCTTCACCATTGGGAGATTGGGCTAAAATGATACATAGCAGGATATCTCAAAAAGTTGTGGACGGATTTGGACGAAATTTGTGGGACCGGTTGTGTGTCTGACAAGGACAAATAGATTCGATTTTAGTGAAGATCCGGATCCGGTTAGTAGAATTGTTTCAGTGATTTTTCACCATTGAGTGATATGGCCAACCAGGTGGAGGTTTGCTCTCTGCTGAGTGTCGTTCTAGTTTGATTCTGTATCCATGTTACCCACACCCTGCATTCTCCCTTACCCCTCTTCGTTACCTGCATCCCTTGTTTGTCTGTCTCCGTTTATTTTCTCCCTTGGCCCTGCTGTTGGAATTTCCCCTTCTCTTTCCACCGTTTCTTTTGTTAGGTTGCGTCCTGACCCGTTCTTATACCCTTAGCCTGGCGTTGGCTTAGCGGTTAGGGCGCAGGCTTGGGATCTTAGGATCCTGAGTTCGAATCCCAGTCGATCGCTGAATTAACGCCAGGGGGGTTGACTCAGCCTGTCATCCTTCCGAGGTCGGCAAATTGAGTACCAGCTTGCTGGGATGAATGATCCCGGTGTGTACCCCGATTTAGAATAGGTACACCGTATCCCTGCGCATCGTAAGAGCGCGACCAAGGGTTGGCGTCAGGAAGGGCATCCGGCCATAAAAACATTGCCTCAAACATGGAACCATGATTGTCATGGGGCCCGCAAGGCTAACCTCTGCTCCAGCGGGGAGAAATGGCCTTAAAACGATCATTCATTCATTCATTCGTCCTGACCCGTTCTGCGTTCTGGCTCTTCCACGACCCTCAACCCTACACACAAAAAAGAAGCTGTGGAGACAAATAAAAGGAATGATGGAAAAGGTGCACTTACTCTGGTCGTGAAAAAGTGCGGCTGATGGGCGATGTCACCGGAACAAACATTGGAGAATCAGGTGCAGTATGAGCATTGAGGTCCATGGGGGGTGGTTTTCCTGGCAAGACACAGGAAGGTCAGGAAAGCAAGTGAGGGATGAGGTGGTGGGACGGTGTGCAGCTCATGTACTCGTAATACGAAGTCATCATTTGTGGTGTTTGAATACATGCAACTTGAACCTGACCAGGCTCATATCTGCCCCTATTGCAGTTGTTACCTTTACGATCAGGCTTGAGCTGGCGGTTAACTGGTGGGCGCTGAAGATTTTGTTGGGAAGTATTTGGAAGTTGAGATTGTGAAGGAGGGCAATTGGAGGTGCGACCCAGTTGGGATGACGATGGAACTCTGAGGCCATGGTTGGTTGTACCACTGATGGCCGATCGGAGAGACAGGCTTGAAGGAGATGCTAAACTACGACTCGGTGGGGGTGGAACCCGACATCCGGAACTCGGCAGCTCACTGGGTCCAGGGCTCATAGGCATGTAGTTATCCAGTAGCGTGTCGACAGGGTATGAGGCAGGAGGTGAAGGGGAGTTTCCGCCACCTGCTCGAGGCACGAGAGGGGAATTGGTTCCCATAGAAACATAGTTTTCTTCAGAATCCGGACTAGATTCATAACCAGGACTTGCCAGGCGACTCTACACAAAGGGACAATTGGAAGAAATCACACAAAAAAACTCAGCAATGGAAAGGAACACCTGTTTGTCATTTAGACGATTTTCTACCTTTACCCACCAGTGATGCGCTGCCATTGATAGCTTCAATGGAAGAAACAGCACAGGCCCTGATCTGACCACGTCTTGGTCCCCTTGCGGACCTCTCCATAATGGACACGGTGTTGCTCCGCGGAGCCGGAAGCACAGCCGAACCACCCGACCTCCCCACGCCGACGCCATCGCTGTCCGACGCCGCTCGTCTACCCCGACCTTCGCAGCCACCAGGTAGAAAGGCGGATTTGGGTGGTCTAGGTGGCGCGTGCTGGCCGTACATGGAAACTGTAGCTCCAGCACCCAATGGCTCATCCCACGGCCTGCGTTGCCAGATTTGTGATCTAGGGCAAGGTCCCGAAGGTGGCTTGTGGCTAGGGAGGTTGTCATTGAGGTCAGCTGCCCCGTGCTGCCCTGTTACCGCTCTTCAGAGAATGGGAAAGAAAAGTGGGATGACGGATGAGGTAGATGAGTTCAGGCAAGATAATGAGATAATGGATGAAGACAGGGACATTTAGTATGGTTTTTAGAGGTCACCATTGGATTCAGAGGTCTTATTAACAGCAGAGAGTAAGGTAGAGTGTGAGTAAACATACAGAATAACATGCCAAGCGTAAGACCGATAGAAATTCCAACACATGAAGCACAGGTGGGAATATGTTGTGAGCAGACCACACAGGAAAGCATGAAATGTGTCCCAATACCATCCCATCAGGTGGACCGACCAAGAGGCAACGGATAAAGCATAAGATGTCATCAGACAAATGAGACAGGTAAGCTCTTAAGAGATCCTTAATACTGCTGCACTCACTCAGTCTCTAACTGGAAGCTTTCACACAGTTCCAGCAGTTCGTAATCTTCTTCCTCTTTCCCTTTACTCTCCTTCTCTTCGTCTGATTCATCATTTGCCATCGCTGCACCAATCGTTCGTGCACTAACCCGCAACACAGTGTCCCCATTACACTTTACGTTGTGCAAGACCATAAATGTTCCCAATGATGCTCTCTAGAGAAAATTACCCATCATTCTCAAAACACCAGTTTGTCTTCATTTGTTAAAACAAGTTTGAGCACACTCGCACCTTTCCTTGGCCGTCACAAACTCTGTAAGCCACAGGTAATCTCCTTGGCCCGCATCGGTCGTCCCCATCGGAGCGGGTACTGGGGCCACGACGTTATCCGTGATGCCGGAAACCGGCCGAGACGCCGGAGGTGAGGACGTCGAGCCTTGGACAAGGAGGCAGCCGGACCGGGGCTGTGAAGGCGAAAGGCCTGCGGTAGTCGCTCCCATTGGGGGTTGCACCTTCAAAGATTCTACCAGGACAGGGTAATGAAAGGAGTGCATCATAAACTTGTTATCATTATTAGTCCCCTACCGGTGTACACCGGAGGGGCCTGTAGGTTTGCACGCCGTCCCTCCGTCCGTCAGTCCGTTAGTCCGTCACGCAAAGAACAGCTTTCCGGACCTTTTTTCTAAACGCTTAAAGCTAACGATTTCAAACTTGGCACATGGTTTCCTCATGATAAGTTACAGATCAAGTTCGAACTACACGAGGTTTCGATCATTTTTGACAAAGTTATGGCACTTTGAACTTTGGGAATTCTGATAATTCTGATGCTCCTTAACTCAGTGCCATTTTAAGTTTTAATTTCCTTTAAAAAACAATTTCTCTGCAATAATTGGACCGATTGAGATAAAATTTTCACCGTAGGAGGGACTCGGTCTGTAGAATATTTTAATGGTAATTATGCCGTCACAGGTGACGTTTTTGTTTTTTTGTTTTTTTTTGTATACTGAATCGAGGCTCGTGAAAGAGCTAACATTTACTTCACAAACAAATCAACCAGACAAACAGAATATATAAAAAGAGGGAGCGGAAGACAATATGGGGAGAGAAGGGGAAGCACACAAACATAGCATTTGAGAGCCGGGAGATGTGTGGGAGGGAGAGGGCTTGGGGGGAGGAGGCGTGGGAAGGGAGGGGGGGAGTGGGAGAAGTATAAAACACAAGGACACCAAGGACTTCCAGGGCAGAAGTTGGTATTTCAAAAAAGTGGAATTGGGGTGAAATTAGCGGGGGTAGAAAAGATCAAGGTTTTGGATGGTTCGGCCGCCATATTGTTTTTCGTGAAAACACGAAAACCCCTTTTTCTCTGCAACGGCTGAACAGATCGAGGCCAAACTTTGCAGACAGAATCGCATACCCATGACGACCAAAAAAGTCAACGAGCATGACATCATGCATCACATGGTTTCAGAGTTATGACGTTTTTAAGCATGAACCTTTAAAACCGAGCTCCTCCCTCATTTTTGATCCAATCGAGGGGAAACTTCACAAATCTGTTCAGCAGGTCAATCTACTAAAATGTCCTTTTGGAATTTCCGATAGGGCACGTGGTTTGGCAGATATCGTTAATTAAAGGAAAAAAAAAAAATGGATATCTCTTGAATCGCCAGTACCTCAGACCGTGAGTTGATAATAATTTATATAATTCACACAATGCAATACGTGCAGGCCGCTCCACGGAGCGACCTTGCGGGCTTATCAACGAGGCGAGGCGTGACACACATGTGCCTCAGCATACCTCAGATCAAGTTTGAAAACCGGCATCAACCGTGCATAAATTTGCATATTCGATCATTTTTGACAAAGTTATGGCACTTTGTTTATTCTAGAGTTCTCCTCAAGCCGCACCGCGCACCCTCAGTCTCGTCTCGCGAACGTCAAAAGCGCGACACAGCGCGCTCACTCAGGAGGGGCGGAGCCAAGCCGAGCAACATATATATACACATCGATCATTGATCTTGAAAACCAACGTATTTTGTCGTGCTTCTGCTGACCTGTCTGCGAGGTGTATAAATCGAAGTCCCGAGTGCGAATCACAGGTGAGCCCGTCCTGAGGTAATTAGTGATTGGGAACGATTCAGAACCTGTAGGTAAATAACCCTTGGTAATTTCCCCAACAGTTTTGCGGACTATAATTTGGAGTGCGGTAAGTCAAAGCTGTTAATATTCCTTGTGTACAATATGCTGTAATCGTGGACTGTTCTTAAAAATGCTTTCCTAGAATAAGCATCAAGTCAAAAACGTTTTCACTGAATTTTGTTTCCATTGACACAATTCTTCATATCAGGCAAGAATACATTGAATTCACATAATTCACCAATAAATCAACAATACATCTCGGGAGGTTGGAGTGTCACTTTACCATATGCTTCTGTGCGTGTAATCTGCGTGAATACTTCTTTAAATATGTATCTGATACTCTGCCCTCTTAGCAGTATACACAGTACGCGTCAGAAGTAACCTAGCTTCCACGGTCCGCGGATAACCTGGTCAGGATAACCCGGTCAGGATAACCCGGTCAGGATAACCCGGTCAGGATAACCCGGTCAGGATAACCCGGTCAGGATAACCCGGTCTCATCATCCGCGCCCACATTCAACCGTGCATAAATTTGCATATTTAATGAGGTTCGTCTGTCACACTTTGGTTTCGTGCGATAACTCCACCAAACATTGGCTGATTTCAACAAAATTTTGTACACACATGTGTCTCAGCATACCTCAGATCAAGTTTGAAAACCAGCATCAACCGTGCATAAATTTGCATATTTAATTAGATCCGTCTGTTCGTCTGTCACAGTTTGGTTTCCGTACGATAACTCCACCAAACATTGGCTGATTTCAACAAAATTTTGTACACACGTGTCTCAGCATACCTCAGATCAAGTTTGAAAACCAGCATCAACCGTGCATAAATTTGCATATTTAATTAGATCCGTCTGTTCATCTGTCACAGTTTGGTTTCGTACGATAACTGCACCAAACATTGGCTGATTTCAACAAAATTTTGTACACACATGTGTCTCAGCATAACTCAGATCAAGTTTGAAAACCAGCATCAACCGTGCATAAATTTGCATATTTAATTAGATCCGTCTGTTCGTCTATCACAGTTTGGTTTCGTACGATAACTGCACCAAACATTGGCTGATTTCAACAAAATTTTGTACACACATGTGTCTCAGCATACCTCAGATCAAGTTTGAAAACCAGCATCAACCGTGCATAAATTTGCATATTTAATTAGATCCGTCTGTTCGTCTGTCACAGTTTGGCTTCGTACGATAACTGCACCAAACATTGGCTGATTTCAACAAAATTTTGTACACACATGTGTCTCAGCATACCTCAGATCAAGTTTGAAAACCAGCATCAACCGTGCATAAATTTGCATATTTAATTAGATCCGTCTGTTCGTCTGTCACAGTTTGGTTTCCGTACGATAACTGCACCAAACATTGGCTGATTTCAACAAAATTTTGTACACACATGTGTCTCAGCATAACTCAGATCAAATTTGAAAACCAGCATCAACTGTGCATAAATTTGCATATTCGATCATTTTTGACAAAGTTATGGCACTTTGAACTTTGGTAGGGGACATGTATTGCAGCGCAATACTCAGAATGCTTGTTAAAACTAGGAGCCCGGGGAGGCTGGTGGTGGTAGGGATGCCCTGCGCTGCCCGGATGGGTGAGCTTTTCCCAGCAGTCGTTTCGGGACATGTTGGACATTGAAAAGCTCTGGAGTTATCGGCCTCGTGGTGGTTACCTTTTGTGTGCGGCCATCGGCAGCACAGTCTGATACCACATCCCAAATTATAGCGGCAGGTAGTGCCATCAAAACGGACTTCAAAGCCAATGTACTGGAGCTTAAAACCTTGCCCACATTCTGAAGTACCTACAAGCAAAAGGGTGGGGCCTCTGGTTCTACGGTTTGGCCGTGAAAGAATAACATACAAACACACAAACAAACACAAATGTACAAACAAACACAAATGTAAAAACAAACACAAATGCACAAACAAACACACAAACAAACATAAACGTACAAACAAACACAAACGTACAAACAAACACAAACGTACAAACAAACACCCAAACAAACACACACAAAAAAACACAAATGTACAAACAAACACAAATGTACAAACAAACACCCAAACAAACACACACACAGACAAACACAAATGTACAAACACAAATGTACAAACAAACACAAATGTACAAACAAACACAAATGTACAAACAAACACAAATGTACAAACAAACACCCAAACAAACACACACACAGACAAACACAAATGTACAAACAAACAGAAATGTACAAACAAACACAAATGTACAAACAAACACAAATGTATAAACAAACACCCAAACAAACACACACAGAGACAAACACAAATGTACAAACAAACTCCCAAACAAACACAAATGTACAAACCAACACAAATGTACAACAAACACAAATGTACAAACACATACACAAACAAACACAAATGTACAAACAAACACAAATGTACAAACAAACACAAACGTACAAACAAACACAAATGTAGCGATGTACCAGTTAGTGGGCAACTAGCGATGTACCAGTTTGTGGCCAACTGGCGATGTACCAGTTAGTGGGCAACTAGCGATGTACCAGTTTGTGGCCAACTGGCGATGTACCAGTTAGTGGGCAACTGGCGATGTACCAGTTAGTGGGCAACTGGCGATGTACCAGTTAGTGGCCAACTAGCGATGTACCAGTTAGTAGCCAACTAGTGATGTACCAGCTAGTGGCCAACTAGTGATGTACCAGCTAGTAGCCAACTGGCGATGTACCAGTTAGTGGCCAAGTAGCGATGTACCAGTTAGTGGCCAAGTAGTGATGTACCAGTTAGTGGCCAAGTAGTGATGTACCAGTTAGTGGCCAAGTAGCAATGTACCAGTTAGTGGCCAACTAGCGATGTACCAGTTAGTGGCCAAGTAGCAATGTACCAGTTAGTGGCCAAGTAACAATATACCAGCGAGTGGCCAAGTAGCGATGTACCAGTTCGTGGCCAACTAGCGATGTACCAGTTAGTGGCCAACTAGCGATGTACCAGTTAGTGGCCAACTAGCGATGTACCAGTTAGTGGCCAACTAGCGATGTACCAGTCAGTGGCCAACTAGCGATGTACCAGTTTGTGGCCAACTAGCGATGTACCAGTTAGTGGCCAACTAGCGATGTACCAGTTAGTGGCCAACTAGCGATGTACCAGTTAGTGTCCAACTAGCGATGTACCAGTTAGTGGCCAACAAGCGATGTACCAGTTAGTGGCCAACTAGCGATGTACCAGTTAGTGGCCAACTAGCGATGTACCAGTTAGTGGCCAAGTAGCGATGTACCAGTTAGTGGCCAAGTAGTGATGTACCAGTTAGTGGCCAAGTAGTGATGTACCAGTTAGTGGCCAACTAGCGATGTACCAGTTAGTGGCCAACTAGCGATGTACCAGTTAGTGGCCAACTAGCGATGTACCAGTTAGTGGCCAACTAGCGATGTACCAGTTAGTGGCCAAGTAGCGATGTACCAGTTAGTGGCCAAGTAGCGATGTACCAGTTAGTGGCCAAGTAGTGATGTACCAGTTAGTGGCCAAGTAGCAATGTACCAGTTAGTGGCCAACTAGAGATGTACCAGTTAGTGGCCAAGTAGCAATGTACCAGTTAGTGGCCAAGTAACAATATACCAGCGAGTGGCCAAGTAGCGATGTACCAGTTCGTGGCCAACTAGCGATGTACCAGTTAGTGGCCAACTAGCGATGTACCAGTTAGTCGCCAACTAGCGATGTACCAGTTAGTGGGCAACTAGTGATGTACCAGTTAGTGGCCAACTAGTGATGTACCAGTTAGTGGCCAACTGACGATGTACCAGTTAGTGGGCAACTAGCGATGTACCAGTTAGTGGCCAACCAGCGATGTACCAGCTAGTGGCCAACAAGTGATGTACCAGTTAGTGGCCAACTAACGATGTCCCAGTTAGTTCATCTTCCACTGATGTAGGGTTGCTTCCAAAACGTTCCTATGAGATTATCCTCAGTTTTATATCACATTTCCTCTCGATCCTCTCAAACCTGGTACATTGAATCCTATGGGGATTTGGGTGCAGTCAAGGAGCTTGCTTTTTCTCAGCTTGGAAAGCGGACCAGACTGAGGGCAACTTCATGCTGTCAGGATGGGCACACTTGCTATGAGCCTGACAGGCCAGAAAACACAATCGCACAAATTTCAACGCTGAATTCTCCTTCCTCCAAGTCAAGGTGGTGCCTTGTCAAGTCCATCTCTGGTGCCCACATCTCTGGTCTCTGGTGCCCACCCCACCGTCCCCCATTCACCCCCATCCATTCCCTCACCTCAAACAGCTATACTGCAGACTTTGTCCGAGATAAGGCAGAATGTCTAATCTCTGTGTTTGTCTCCAAACCTCGTGTACCCAGCACCCCATCCTGCTCTGTCCCCATCATACCTCGACGTGCCCACTGTGTCCTTCTCGCCAGAGGAGGTAGAGACAGTTAATACAAGCAGTGGGCTGATCAGTCTTCAGCAGGAACTTGGCATGCTTCTTTTCTGATAGTCCTCGTAGTTGGTGCACCTTGGCTCACTACTCTTCTCGAGTTGGAATTACATCGTTCTCGTGGAGGAATTCTTCGAACGAGTCATGGTATTTGCAGTGGAACAATATGAATATATGAAGAACGACTCAAGCGAAGACTTGAAGAGGAGTGGGACACGAGGTCTGCTCCATACAAAAAGTACTGGCATGGTGTTCATGCTGTTGACGGCGAGGATACACGGATACAGCCTTGGTGGCTGCTGGTGTGGGATTGGGAATTGGGGACATTGGCAACCTCTCCACCATTATTGCAGCCCCAGTAGTTCTTGGAATGGAAGTGGCCGCCCTGTCCTGCGGACTACTCGGTGGGAAACTTCACAGATGTGTTCAGCATATCAGTCTACTAAAATCACCTTTTGGAATTTGTGATAGGTGACGTGGTTTGGCAGATATAGATAATTAAACGAAAATATTAAATTTTTTATAACTCTTGAACCGCTTCATTGATCGACGTGAAACTTTATATTGTTGCGGATATGGGATTTGCATCCATCCATATCCGCTTGTAAATATTCCCCTATTTCCTCAATACTTCCCAACTCTCCCCAATCCCCCATTCCCTAGTCCCATTTGCTGTAAACAACACTCTGTAGACCCGACCTCCCCCTATTTCCCCCATTAAATGTCGTGCCCAGGTTCACCGCATCTCATGTAAGACAACTATAGGACATCTTGCTAGTTGTTCTTAGTCTATGTCAGTTAAGGACTCGTTTCCATTAATTCTGACCCTTCGTTGCACCAGAATGTGATTGTATGGCACCGTTAGGAAGTTTAGGACCTCCCAATACCTCCCCGCAGCTCTTCCTCACGGTTCAGCAACAACAACAACAACAGCAGCAACGGCAGCGGCGTGCACAGGGAGTGCGCGTCCTCACTCCGGCTTGGTTGGTAGGGGGGTGTTGGGAGGGCACGAGGCCTTCCCAACGAGCCGCCATCGAACATGTGCTCGACGGAGTTACCAAATAGGGGCTCCCTGTCAGCTCCTCGTCAAGGGCGGAGCCCGGTAACCCCCGCACCCAATGGAAGCGGCGGACCGGCCCCAGGGGGGCGGAGCCAACCAGCCGAGGGCGTGTCACTCCCCGCTGAGCATGCGCAGGAAGAGGGAGGTGACGTCAGATGCGCGCTGAGCTTGAAGCAAGAGAGACGTCCCTTCCGAGCGCTGTGACACCTCCCTGCATCTCTTGGACCGTGCTTGATCCTGTCCCCGAGCCAAGGTGCACCTTGTGCTATCAACCTACCTGTCCTCCCTGCCATCAATCCCTGTGTAAGTCAGCCTTGTTCCATTTGTCTGTGGTCTGTCTGGGATAAGATAAGACTGTAATTAAGTGCCTATCTCTTCTGTGTCTTTACCTCACTACCTTGTAATCTACCCCCTTTTCTCCACCACTGTAATTATACCCTCCTCCGGAGGTCTTGAGAACTGTACGCCTTGCGTCGTTTCATCTATCCCAGTCGTTGTGTCCTTTCCATCATTGATTTAGCATAGCGCGATTTGGCCAACGTTTGGGTGGAATCGGGTGAGTTGGGGAAGAATCGGGGGGAACTGTTAGGTCGCGGCAATACCACCGCTCGGTAAATAACATCTTAACCGCATCCGTAACAATATTATAGTAGAGGTAATGAATTGTAACATGTGTGCAAAATTTCAAGATGATTGGATGTACGGTCTGGAAGCTAGAAGTTCTTATTGCATGAAGAAGAAGAGTCCTCTAGAGTGTGCATGGAATTAATTATCACACTGCAAATGACGAGCAGGCAAAATACGGAGCGACCTCACAGGGTCATTTTGACCTCAAATTAAATTCTTATTTCAGATTTGTCAATCGCTGAGGTATATTAACACACGACCAAAACAGATTTGGCGAAATTCCACCGATGTTTGACGAAAATATAACATTTGCGTCTGCATTTCAGTAAAGTAAAGCGTGTGCCGTGTCAGCATTTTAAAAATTGAAACGTAGCTCATTGTAAATAACTCCATATGGGGAATAGGTGTTGTTAATGATGACGTCATTGGTGCCATAATTATGACGTCATAATTGGACAGGGACAACGCTTCGTCTGATGAGTTTTAAATTTATTGAGCATGATCTATGCAACAATTATTTGGAGAATATGAACTTATGATGTCATCGCTCACGTGGTCTGGCAGCCATATTGGATCAAAAAAAAAGAAACGTTCAAAAATAGAAGAGTTGGCTCACACCATGTTGACTGCGCAGGGTAAGTATTCTATGAATACCATGTAGTTTAAAATGTTTCTATTACATTGAGCGATGTGGAGGTGTGTGGAAGAGTTCATAATGGATCTTGTACACACATCGCATGCAGGATACAGACATTTCGTCAACAAAACAAAACACATGGTATCTGGGATTTGAACCTGGTTTCCTCAACATTGTGGGTCAGGGTTTCAGATGGGAACACTCTCATGCAGCCAAGCCATTGAATTATAAAGGGAAATGTGACATGCATATAACGAGTTAGGCAATGCCAAGCATATTATTTCGCTTAAACAATACTATAAATCTCACTTAAAGTCTCCAGAAAAACAAACTTCCCATCAGCAGCTGCTGCTACTCTTACCCAGCATCCTTGCCTTTTCCTTGCCCATCCCCTTCTTCCTGTGTCGCTACACTGCAGATGCTCCGTCGGTTTTACTCCCAGCCCAACTACCCTTCACACAATGACCATCATACCGCCCAGACATTCAAAATGGAATCCTGCTCATCGGAACTTCAAAAAACTAGAACGGCTCTCAGTAGAGAGCATACCTCCACCTGGTTGGCCATATCACTCAATGGTGAAGAATCACTTAAAAAATTCTACTAGCCGGATCCGGATCTTCACTAAAATTGAATCGATTCGTCCTTGTCAGACACCCAACCGGTCCACCAAATTTCGTCCGAATCCGTCCACAACTTTTTGAGATATTTTGTTCACAGACGAACGGACAGACAAACAGACAGGGGTGAAAACATCACCTCCATCCACCTTTGGTAGAGGAGGTAAAAAGATATTACAGAATGACCAAAATTATCTGCGCTTCCTTTCAGGTGATCAGAACCATTTGAACGAAGCGAAGGGAATCAGGACACCGGCATGTTCTCTCACTCATCGTGTACATGACACCATCTCACCATCGGGGTCTGTCGGGTTGAAGCCGCAGACGTCGCAGATGCAGCGCACCCACTTGTTCATCTCCATCTCGGTGTCCGCCACCAGGTAGAATGTCCGATCGCAGGTGCGCAAATCAAAGATAAAGCTGTTCTCAAACTCCTTTCGTTCAAACTGCAGCCCCGAATCCACCTGTAGTTCACAGCGCTACTTACTCTACATTCATTCACTATCCGGGTCATTATTCCCATTGATCTGTTACTTCATAAAAGCAAAGATGCTGAACATCAAGAACTCGTGTCTATTGTTTGCCACGAGTCGATACATTGGTACGTACTTTATGTATAATTGCCGACACACAGGGTGGAGTTGTGAAAGTAAAGTAAATATACAGACTTGGCATTTAATATGGAATATTTTTTTTGTGGGGGTGAACTTACTTTTCAAGATGACTTAGAACCAAAAGTTCATTGGAATTATGTTGAAATTATTCTCGATTTTGTTAATGTGACCTTTAAAAGAAACAAAAACCACATTTGACATTTCGAAACAAATAAATTGATCCTTGGAAGTGATGTAAACTGATATCGAACTCAATTCATGGACAATACTGTGTTAAACTTCTGTACGTTTTCCAGAAGTATCTCTTTATTTTGCACATTAGCCAAATTCTTTTTTAACAAAAACAAAAGGTAAATTACGACTGGGATTACGGACAGTAAAATTCCAGTTCAGTACTTCGTGTAACCCCCACGAGCATTCAGGAGAGCACGTACACGTTGAGGCATGCAGTTCACGGGATTTGCCAAGGTTTGGACAGGAATCGCTTGCCATGCAGTGACAATAGCCTGCTGCAATTCACGCACAGAGGTCGGCTGCTGGTACAAGTGGTCGATTTGACGCGTTAATTCTGCCCACAAGTTCTCTATCGGATTCATATCCGGGGACATGGCAGGCCACTCCATATGCTCTACACCACGGTCAGCAAGAAAGTGTTGGATCATGCGAGCACGATGAGGCCGTGCATTGTCATCTTGGAAGACAAAGTTTCCTCGAAAGGCTGCACGAGCAAATGGAAGCAATGCTTCTTCCAGAAGGGCCCTGTACTTGAACTGGTTCAGGTTTCCATTCAGAACAACCAGGTCAGTTTTTACCCCTGCATGAAAAGCAGCCCAAACGGTCACCCCACCACCTCCAGCTTGGACTCTTGGCACTATATAATCTTTGTTGTAGGCTTCATGCACTTGTCTGCGCACTCGGACGCCGCCATCTTGACGATAGACCAGAAATCTAGACTCGTCACTGAAGATCACGTGATTCCAGTGTACTGGCTACCAATGACGGTGCTCTCTGGCCCACTGCAATCGGCGCTGGCGGTGTTGTCTGGTCAGGTGTGGCTTTCTCAGGGGACGCCTGGCACGATAGCCTGCTTGAACCAGTCGTTGGTTGACTAGCCTTCTGGATGCAGGCACATTTGTCAGTTGCTGCCACTCAGCCCTAAGCCGATTAGCTGACTTGGTACGGCCATTGCGGACTAACCGGTGCAGCTGGCGATCATCCCTCCTTGTGGTTCTGCAGGGACGTCCTGGCCTCGGTATTGGAGTAGGGACACCCCTCTGAGCATTTCGTTTCAGGATCTTTGACACCTGACCTTGAGTGATGCCATACTGCCGAGCAATAGCACGCTGTTTCATGCCGTAATTTCGTAAAGCCACCACTACATGACAAACAGCATTGTCGAGTTGACGGACCATCTCCAGAGGAAGCGGCAATAACCTTTGGAGAAGTGCAGCAGTTGTTTTCCACTAATACAGAACGCAACAACCCTTGTATACCCGACTGTGAAGCCAATCATCAAATGCACCTGTCCGTACATTTTGCCACGCCACCTGTGATATAATCCTGTTGTTGACTTCTTGCTGCGACAGACAATCAGTGACATGATTCTTTTAACAAATAAATCACCAAAGTGTGAAAGAAACTCACCAGATTGATATCCTGAGTTAAGAAAGTAAACCCAAGTCAAGAAAAAAAAAATATTCCATATT
Organism: Myxine glutinosa; assembly: GCF_964187855.1. Classification (NCBI taxonomy): domain Eukaryota; kingdom Metazoa; phylum Chordata; class Myxini; order Myxiniformes; family Myxinidae; genus Myxine; species Myxine glutinosa. The sequence goes on along the minus strand of NC_136264.1, from coordinate 216,128,894 downwards.
AAATGCCAAGTCTGTATATGATCCATCCACACATCTCCAATGCATTTCATGCAAATATTTTCTATTCATGTCATAATAAATATTCAGGTTCCTTTCACTCAAACCTTGTCCATCAGAAGAAGAAAAAAACATCAAGGTGCTTGAAGATAGACAAACATACAGGTCAATAATGAGGATAAGGGATCTGGACAAAGTTTGAGTGAAAGGAACCTGAATATTTATTATTACATCAATAGAAAAATAATTGCATGAAATAAAGAGCATCATCAAACAAGGGCTCAGATCGAAAAAAAAAAGACTAGCTCAGGTTAGTTCACCTGACCTTCCTCACCTGCTCACAGAAGTTGAGGTCGATTACTCTGATTGGCTTTTTTGATGCTTCATTCTTATAATACTCCAGCAAGTTTGGGTTTCCGCTCATGCGACCGCTCCGCAGCACAAACCAGCGCTTCTTCCATGCCTGTAGGATCGAGCAACACCACAGAGACAATGGGATTAACCAACGCCCATCGGACTGTGGCTCCGACGGTGCCTCCCTGAGATCCCTGATGAATGTTAGCACATCAATCTGGGCCTGCGTTGAGGAATCCAGAATTCCGATAGACCAAACAACCTCTGTTCTGCTCCTCCACAATCCAATCAAGAAGGGTCTCATAGTCATATGCTGAGCTAACATCAATCTGTTCAAATGACCTTACCTGTCATCCATACCATAATTAAAGGTGAAGACGCAAGAAAATACGAGAAACGTTACAGATAAGAACAGTTCCTGCCGAAGCAATGTCCAAAACAAAGGGATGCAATCACTGGGAGGGAGGAATAAATGTCTTTCGTTCGGTGAACATTGGACGGATGAGTAACCGGCTGATCTCATAGTGCACCCACTCGGGCAGGCTTTCCATTAAGCTAATGGCATGTTATCGACCTGGCAGCATGTGAACCATGAAGCAATGAGAAGCGTTTGTGGTGCTGAGAGCACAAACCTGGCCTCAATATTACATATTATACCCGAAGATGTCAAAGCAAGATTGTGCCAAGTATGAGACAACAAAATGGCTGCAATCTTCACCTTTCCACTTCAAGGTATGATCTAGATCATTAAGATGGCGTGTGGACGAGCTGGTACACACACTTTGTCACATAAACATCAAGGATATTTGGAGAGAATTCACGAATCCACATGGAATTAGGAATATTAAATTAGGATTCTGCATCATGAACTCAGCTGCACATGCTTAAGAACACCAAGCAGGCCAACACTTTTTACATTTTCCTTTAAATGCAATAATACAAAAGTTATGAACAATTTTTACATTTTCACCAATCATTACCAACCAATTATGATTAAATATCGTATTATCCATTCTCTACTACGCCTACTTTGATGTCCATGCACAAAAGAAGAATGTGATGCGAATACATCATCAAAATCTCTATCCGCACCATATGGCAAGCTCTATCATTGCCTCAAATTATTGGAATGGGATTCAAAATGTAATGAGTGCAAAAGAAAACAAAACAACCAAAATAAACAAAAACTGTGAAAACAAAAAACTACAAAACAACCAAAACTACGAAAATAAACGACGAAGAAAATAAAAACACACCACTGGTATAAACAAAGCGATGAAAAAAAACAAAAAAAAAAACAAGCAACACTAATACTACAAACAAAACCATAACAATAAGCAACTAATAAAATAAACAACACTATTAATATAAGAAATTACCACATGGAAACAAAATAACTAAAATAAACAAAACTGGGAGAACACATCAAACCACAAAAACAATCAAAACTATAACAATAAGCAACTAAGAAACGAACAGAACTAGTACAAACAAAACCATCATAAAATTCAAACAATGAAAATAAACTAAACTACAGAAATAAACTACAACAGTAAACAACTACTGGAGAAAACAAAACTACAAAAATAATAAAAACCAGAAAAACAAACAAAACTACAAAAATAAAAAACTACTACAATAAACAACTACTAGAGTAAGCAACACTACAACATTAATCAAAACAAGGAAAACAAGAAATACAAAAATAAAAAACTGACAATAAACAACTACTAGAGTAAGCAACACTACAACATTAATCAAAACAAGGAAAACAAGAAATACAAAAATAAAAAACTACTACAATAAACAACTACTAGAGTAAGCAACACTACAACATTAATCAAAACAAGGAAAACAAGAAATACAAAAATAAAAAACCGACAATAAACACAACTATGAGATAAACAAAACGACAAAAATAATCAATACCATAAAACAAACAAAACTACAAAAAAGAAGAAAACATACTACAAAACAACCAATAAACAAAACCATGAACATAAACAACAAAACTACTTGTATAAACAAAACACTAGAAATAAACAAACCAATGAAAACAAAGCTACAAAAACTATGAAAATAAAGAATATAAAAAAACACCACTAGTGTCATCAAAACTACGAAAATAAACAAGAAAATGAAAACACAACAATTATAAACAAAACAAAACTACAAAAATAAATAACACTAGTACAATAAACAACTATGAAAATAAACAACTAGGATTATAAACAAAACAAATAAAACAAACAATGAAGAAAATAAAAAACATGACTCGTCTCAGCAAAACTATGAAAATAATTGAAATTTCAAAACTAAACAACACTAGTAGTGCAAACAAAACCACTGATATAAATGAAACTATGAAAATAAACAAAAAAATAAAATCAACAAAACCATGATAACAAACAAAACGATAAAAATGAACAAAAAAAACCATTATAAACAAAACAAAAACTGCCAAAATTTAAAATAACCAATACAATAAACACAACTACAAAAACAAAAAACGACGAAAATAAACAAAGCTATGAAAATAAACAATCTTTCATGCCCGATAACAACTCTTCAGGATGAGGACACAGTCACCCGGTGCATTAAAGAACCCACAAAGTGCCTTCACACCACACCCTCTGTCCTGCAGTCTGACCCCACCACGTAGACCACCCATACATTCTCACCTCCCAATGTAGCCTTTGATCTACCTACCCCCACTGTTCACCACTCACTCAGACACCAAACCTTCCTCGTCTGAACAATTACACATGTGCAGGCTCTTTGGGGCCAAATATGGAGCACCAGAGCTGTAAACAAGGGCCAGGCTGCATACAGCAGGAGAATTACGTCATCGTGAATAGCATTACACAATGGTGCATGAAGCAAGATCATCTATAATTCATCAACAAAACATCCTTAGTCTTCACCAATTGCTTTTCCACGCCCTTTCTGTCTTCTCTTCTCCTCTCCTCTCCTGCCCCTCTCCCCCTGTCTCTCTCCCCTCCTGCCCCGCACCCCCTGTTCGCCCCCCCCCTGTCTCTCTCCCCTCCTGCCCCTCACCCCCTGTTCCCCTCCCCTCCCACTGTCCTCCCCCTCTGCCCCTGTCGCCCCCTGCCATTCTCCCCCTGTTCCCTTCCCCTGCCCCTCTCCCCCTGTTCCCCTCCCCTCCCCCTGTCCCCTTCCCTGCTCCTCTTCCCTCCTGTCCCCCTGATCCTCTCCCCCTGTTCTCCTCTCCCCCTCCCCTGCCCCTGTCCTCCTCCCCATCCCCTCTCTCCTCCTGTCCCACTCCCCTGTTCCACTTGCCCCCTGTCCCACTCCCCCTACCCTCCCCTATCCTATCCTCCTCTCCTCCTCTCCTCCTCCCTTCGTCTCTTTTTTTTTTTTTTTTTTTTTTGTATACAAGATCGAGGCTCGTGAAAGAGCTAACATTAATCACACAAAAAGACAAACCGACACACAAAACACAAAAAACAAGGGGAGCGGCAGACAAAATGGGGAGAGAGGGGGAAGGACACAAAAGATAGGGGGCAGAGGGGGAAGGACACAAACACAACATTTGAGAGCAGGGACATCGGGAGGACTTGGGGGGAGGTGGGAGAGGAATAAAACATATGAACACTGCAAGGACTCTGGGGTGAATTACCGGGGGTAGAAAAGATCAAGGTTATTGATGGGGGAAGATAAGAGATGGTGGTGAACAGCTGTTTTAAAGACCTGGAGGGAGGAGTGGGATTGAAGGGAGTGGGCGAGTTTGTTCCAGAGGCGGGAGAAAAGGGGAATTAAAGAGTGAAGGTGAGCAGAGAGCCTAGACTTTGGCAGTTTAACCATAAGAGGGTTGCAGGCAGATCTTGTGCGACCTGAAGGAATATTGGGGGGACAGAGCACAGAGAGAGCTGGGGGAGCAAGGCCGGAGAGGAGTCGGTAGAAGGCAGAAAGACCACCAACCTGCCTGCGGTGAGTGAGTGAAAGGCCCTCGGTGTTGACTACATCGCAGGAGATTCCAATGATTCTGAAAGCTTTGGCCTCAACAGCGTGAAGCCGAGCAAGGTGTGAGGCGGGAGCACCAGCCCAGAGGGGGGAACAGTATTCCATTGAGCTGCGGATGAAAGCCTTGTATGTGGTGAGGAGCTCAGGTGTGCCAAGGAAGGACTTCGCACGACGGAGGATGCCCAGTCGGCGACTGGCTTTGGAGGCCAGCTTGGAAATGTGGTTTTCCCAAGAAAGATCATGGCAGATAGTGAGACCCAAAAGCTTGAGCGACAGAACTTCTTGGAGAGGATTGTTGAGAAAGTAGATGGGAGGGTTGTCCAGTCGGTCCTTTCGGAGAGACATTGTAAGAGTGTGAGATTTGTCAGGATTGAAAGACATGTTCCACTTGTTTGACCAGTCTGTGATTTTGTCCAGGTCTGCAGAGAGTGAGGAGGCTGCAGACTGCCGATCTGAGGGATGAGGAATGCAGCGACAGAGAGTAGAGTCGTCAGCAAAGAGATAGAGAGGATTTTCAAGAGAGTTAGAGAGATCATTGATGAAGACCAGAAAAAGCACAGGGCCCAGAACACTACCTTGGGGAACTCCAGCCTGAACAGGAAGAGGAGATGAGAGAAACCCATTCAGGGCCACACGTTGACTACGACCAGAGAGGAAGTCCGCCAGCCATGCGTGGAGATTTCCATGGATACCAAAGGAGGAGAGTTTGGTGAGCAGAGCAGGGTGCCAGACCGTATCGAAGGCACGTGAAATGTCAAGGGAGACCGCTCTAATTTCCTGTTTGGCGTTGAGGACCTCCATCCATTGTTGAGAAAGCAGAAGCAGCATGTCCAGAGTAGAGTGACCAGGTCTGAAACCAAATTGATGATCAGAGATCAAGCCATTGGAGAAGAGGAAAGATTTAATATCTGAAGCAATGATGGATTCCATGACTTTGCTGATAATTGGGAGAAGGCTGATTGGTCTGTAGTTGCTGGGATCTGTTTTTGCACCTTTTTTGTGCAAACCGGTGATGTTGGCTGATTTCCAAGCAGATGGCAGATGACCTTGAGCAAAAGAGAGGGTGAAGAGAACAGAAAGAGGGAGTGAAAGAGCAGAAGAACATGATTTTAGGACCCGTGGGCTGATGCCGTCAGGACCAGTTGCAGAATCAGAGTCGAGGGTTGACAGAAACTTTTCCACCTTGTCAGGAGGAAAGGACACAGAGTCCAGGAGCAGCTGGGTACGACTGGGTACGGTGGGTACAGAGAGGGATGGGTTTGGGACACAAGATTTAGAGGCAAACACAGAGTTGAGGCATTCAGCTTTTTGACGTGCGGAGTCAGCCATTAAGCCGTTTGTGGTGAGGGAGGGGATGGAGGGGGAACAAACACCAGAAACAGATTTGACCAGACGCCACCAGGATTTGGAAGAGGGAGACAGATAAGAGAGTTCGGTCTTGAGAACGGTGAGATATTGTTTCCTGGCTCTCCTGAGGGTGGACACACACTTGTTTCGGGCTTTGTGAAAGGAAATGAGATTTCCTTCCATTGGATTTGCTTTCCAGGAGACGAAAGCAAGTTGTTTCAGGGCAACAGCCTCACCACAAGATTCCGTGTACCATGGACGGGAGGAAGGGTATGACAACTGAAGACGAGATGGTATAAATCTGTGCATGAGAGAGAGCAATTTACTTTGAAAGAATTCCCAGAATGAGTTGATGTCAGAGGCGGTAGAGATGGGAGACCAGTCCAGATGATTGATGGCTGCTTGAAGACCGTGCCAGTTGGCCTGAGTGAAATGCCAGACTCGTCGACGCTGAGGAGGCTCTCTGAGAATGGTCAGAGAGATGTCCACTTTGACAAGCACATGATCAGATGAGCCGATTGGAGCAGAAGAAGAGCAGCAGACATTTTCAGGGAAGTTTGTCATAACCAAATCCAGAAGAGAAGATGCTCCGTTGACTGAGATCCGGGTCGGGAAATTGACAGATTGTGTCAGTCCCAGTGAGTCGCAGAAGTCCTTTGCTGAAGAGCCATGGCTGGTGAGAGAGGTACCCACACCCAGCCAACTGGCATGGTGACAATTGAAATCACCACATATGAGGAAGAGAGAGTTGGGATGGGTAGATAGAAGTTGGTCCATATTATCAGACAGTGAGATGTAGATGGAGTCATCGCTGTTTGGTGGACGGTACAACACACATATGAACAAAAGGTGGGAGCGAAGGGGAAGCCGTAGCCAAAGGTATTCCTGGGGGTGAGGTGGAGAGAGGGCAGTGGAGGGCGAGTGAGGAAGAGAGTTTTTTATAAAGATAGCAACCCCACCTCCAGGACGAGGCTCAGATCTATCATACCGGAGGAGGGAGTAACCTGGGAGAGATACCAAGGCATCAGAGACATCATGAAGGAGGAAAGTTTCTGTTAAGCAGATCACGTCTGGTTTGTCAGAAGCAACCTGTATGGAGAGATCGGTCAAGTTTGAGCGAAGGCCCCGGATGTTTGAGGTCCATACCGTTAATGAAGAGGAAGGGGGAGCATCGGGTCCAGAACAGGGGGGGGGAGGGGTAGGGTAAGATGTGGAAGAGGAGGAAGAGGTAGGGAGAGCTGCTGAAGGTGTGTCAGAGATTTCAGAGATTTCAGAATAGCTTGGAGAAAGGGAAGAATGGGGCGGACAAAAGGTTTGATGGAGATTGGGTGAGGCACAGTGAGGTGTTATTTGAGGAGGGGGAAGAGCGAGGCAGAAGGTTTGGGGAGATGAAGGTGAAAGTTGGAAGGGGGAAGAAGCAGGGAGGATGCTTTGAGGAGGAGGGGTGAGAGGGGAGTCTAGGAGGGGAGGAGCGAGGGAGAGTCTCGGAGGGGAGGGGTGTGGGGGGAGTTTAGGAGGGAGGGCAGGGAAGGGGCAAGGGGGGAGATTTGAAAGGGATGGGTGATGGGGAGGATTTGGAGGGGAGGGGTGAGATTGGATTTTGAAAAGTGTACGATTCATGGGAAACGAACATTTTTTGCAAAATGAGTTTGAGACCTTCGAGTCAAAAATACGTTTGAGGACACTGGGGGAGGGGTGGAGTTCTGGATAGTTTAGGGAATGTAGAAAGGAGGAACTGTAAGAGATGGTATTATATATTTTTTTTGGAATGAATAGATTTGGTGAGCAAGACGAAAGCATCCTTTTGTAGGAAAAGAAGAAAAGGGTGTTATAATATATGAGAGAAAATAGTTGTTCAGGGGAGAGATTATACATTTCTAAACCGCGTGATCGCGAACGAAGAACGAACGAACAAAAAGAACAACAAATAAACGAATAAGACCTGGGAAGGAAATATTATTTTTGGGGGTTTTTTTTTTTTTTTTGTGAGTACAGATATTAAACAAGGAGGTACGGGGTGAACGACTGGGACGAAACAGAGAACGAAAAATAATTTCAGCGCATTCGACGAATCGCTGAGAGAAAAACGAAACCACAAGGTCGGAGACGGTACGGTAGTCCAAGCCTACGAGTACTAGGCCGCAGAATACTCGATACCATTAACCGACGATTGTGTATACATGTACGAAAAATTAGCACCGAAAATTTTCCAAAAGATACGCTATAGGTACACACACCGAAAGATAGATACAGTCTCGACAAAAACACGATTTTGATAGATCACTTAGCTTCGAGAGCGTGAGCGTCTCCCCCTCCCTTCCCCCTCCCCTCTCCTCACTCTCTCTCCAACTCCTCCCCACCTCCCCTCCTTTTCTCCTCTGCCCCTCTGCTCCTCTGCCCCTCTGCCCCTCTCTCTAACTCTGTCGTAGTCCTGACTTTGTGAAGGCGGGTTGCACCATCTTGGATGTGGGACATCTCTGGGTCGCTCCTGCGAGATCGATCAGCTGTTTCCGTACTGCATACTTGTTTGAGAGAACTGTCTGGGGCTATACAACAACAACAAATAGAACAACAGAAACAACATACTTGCCCCAATCATTTCCCGAAGCCACATTAAGGCCGTTTACACTGGCCTTTCGAAGGGAGAGGGAACGCAATTGGTGGGGGTGACACGAGTTATGATGCTGTATTGGTGTTCACAACACACACACAATTAGTTACGATGCTGTATTGGTGTTCACAACACACGCACACGCACACACACACACACACACACACACACACACACACACGATGCTGAATTGGTGTTCACAACACACACACAATTAGTTACGATGCTGTATTGGTGTTCACAACACACACACACACACACACACACACACACACACACACACACACACACACACACACACGCAATTAGATACGATGCTGTATTGGTGTTCTGTTACGTGCTCCTCCCCGACCCCATTGTCACGGTGTACCTCCAAGCCCCGAGAGGAGTCATGGCAGAAAAATGTGTTATTCTGTATGTCAAAGATCAACGGAGAAGCCACACCAATTGTTACAAACAAATAAGTATTGTATTAAGATCACACAAGAATAACAGTACAACAATAATAGTAATCAAAAGTACAATCAATATATGTCCTATGATGGTACCATCAGTTTTGTAATATATAACTCACTGTGCTCCAAGTGAGTGAAACAAGAACATCCCCAATGTCTCTAATCCCCGGCTTCAAGCCAAAGTCAATCCGCTCCAGCGATCGACAGATCAATGTCCAATCGAGACCAGAATCCCGATGGGTTGGCAGGTACAGTCCTGCTGCCAAAGCTGTGCAAAGGCGCCCTCCACGCGACTGGGAAATCCAAAGGCGCCCTCCAGGCGACTCGGAAATCACACCCTCGGGTATGGACGTTCCACAGCTCACAGTCGGCGACACGCAGACTTTCCACTCAAAAGCCATGTCACACACACAAACCCCAGATCGACGTCTGAATGCGGTGAAAATGGTCGAAACGAGACGAAACCTTGAGCGAAGCGCAAGTCCTGCACGAGTCAAAATGGCCGATGGCCCGGTCTCGTGGCGCAAAGGCACGACGATGATGACGATGATTCTCTTCAGAATCCACCGCAAAACCTGACATGCAGGTTGATCTGTCACAGCGATAACAACTCTGTCGCAGGAATCCCTTTCCTGGGAAACCCAAAGTTCACTCGTGACTCTTGCTCGCCAACGTTCGCTCTGGACCTCGAAGCGACTATGCTTCTTGTCTGACTCTACTCGCTCCGCCTTCTTTTTCTCCTCCTTTTCTTCGTCGTCCGGTTCCGGTTTCATTTAAAACTAACTTTTTCACCTTTTGAAAACAGTTCATTAACAATAAACCTTTTGACAACAATAATAGTACATGGAATCGAAAATGTTTACAGTGGATGAAAACCACAACAACGGAAGTGACGAATCCGTAACAGTTCACAACACACACACAATTAGTTACGATGCTGTGTTGGTGTTCACAACACACACACAATTAGTTACGTTGCTGTATTGGTGTTAACAACACACAAACACAATTAGTTACGATGCGGTATTGGTGTACACACACACACACACACACACACACACACACACACACACACACACACACACACACACAATGAGTTACGACGCTGGATTGGTGTTCACAAAACACACACACAATTCGTTACGATGCTGTATTGGTGTTCACAACACACACACAATTAGTTACGATGCTGAATTGGTGTTCACAACACACACACAATTAGTTACGATGCTGAATTGGTGTTCACAACAAACAAACACACACAATTAGTTACGATGCTGTATTGGTGTTCACAACAAACAAACACACACAATTAGTTACGATGCTGTATTGGTGTTCACAACACACACACACACACACACACACACACACACACACACACACACACACACACACACACACACACACACACACACACACACACACACACACACACCGCATGTGGAAAACGTAAGTACACCCCGACATTTATCACTACTTCAAATACTTAAAATTAGAATCAGGTGCACCAGCTCAGGTGCAAATGATTAGAACATCGTTTTTTTTTGGTTTTTTTTGTATACTGAATCGAGGCTCGTGAAAGAGCTAACATTTACTTCACAAACAAATCAACCAGACAAACAAAATACCCAAAAAGAGGGAGCGGAAGACAAGATGGGGAGAGAAGGGGAAGCACACAAACACAACATCCGAGAGCAGGGAGATGTGTGGAAGGGATCTTGGAGGAACCTGTCTTATTTCAACCTCAGACATTTAGTTTGGTTTGCTCTTTGTTGTTGAAGTGTGCGGCGTCACCATGCCTAGATCAAAAGAGCTCTCTGAGGCCTTCAGAAAGAAGGTTATAGATGCCTGCGAGTCTGGGAAGGGATTTAAAAAGATCTCCAAACAATTTGAAATCAATCATTCGACTGTCCGGAAGATCATCTACAAGTGGAGAAGATTCCAAACAACTGCCAACTTGTTCAGGCCAGGCCGCCCCAGCAAGTTCAGCCCGAGAGCAGACCGCAAGATGCTGAAAGAAGTCTCTAAGAACCCCAGAATGTCATCACGGGACCTACAGGTAGCTCTTGCCACTGTTGATGTCAAAGTGCACGAGTCTACCATTAGAAAGAGGCTGCACAAAATTGATCTACATGGGAGGTGTGCCAGGAGGAAACCTTTGCTGTCCAGAAAGAACATCAGGGCAAGACTAAAGTTTGCCAATGAACACCGAGGCAAAGACCAGCACTTCTGGAACAATGTGCTCGGGACAGATGAGTCAAAGGTAGAGCTATTTGGCCACAGTACCAGAAGACATGTTTGGCGAAAACCAAAGACAGCATTTGACCACAAGAACCTGATACCAACTGTAAAGCATGGTGGTGGAAATATTATGGTTTGGGGCAGCTTTGCTGCATCAGGGCCTGGGCAGCTCACCATCATAGAATCCACTATGAATTCTTCATTGTACCAGAGGGTGCTTGAGGATAATGTGAGGCCATCTGTCGGAAAGTTGAAGCTCAACCAAAGATGGACCTTGCAACATGACAATGACCCTAAACGTACCAGTAAATCCACCAAGGAATGGCTGAAAAAGAAAGAAATGGAGGGTTCTGCAATGGCCAAGTCAAAGCCCAGATCTAAATCCCATCGAGATGTTGTGGGGGATTTGAAACGAGCTGTGCATGCAAGAAACCGCTCAAACATCGCACAGCTGAAAGAATTCTGCATGGAGGAGTGGACAAAAATTTCTCCCAGTCGATGTCAGAGAGTGGTAGACAGTTATAAGAAACGCCTACTTGAGGTTGTTTCTGCCAAAGGGGGCAATACCACCTATTAGAGCCAAGGGTGTACTTACTTTTTCCACATGCAAAATTTGCATTTATGTTTATTTAAATTATACAATGGACTAAAACCACCGTTTAGAGGCCATTTTTCCCCGCAAAGCGGGGGTTGGCCTTTTCGGGGACCGTGGTAGTTGTTGTTTTTTGGTCCCCTTTTTGAAGCAATGTTTTACGGCCGGATGCCCTTCCTGACGCCAACCCTTTTTGCCGCCTTCAACGACAAACAGGGAATTACCAGTGAACTGGTACTCAATTAGCCGACCTCGGAAGGATGACAGGCTGAGTCAACCCCCCTGGCATTAATTCGGCGATCGACCGAGATTCGAACCCAGGATCCTAGGATCCTAAGCCGGCACCCTAGCCGCTAGCCCGACACCAGGGATAATGTAATATACAATGGACTACAAAATGTAAATGTTTTATGATATTTGTTATATTATATCACCTTTATCTATCAATATTGTTGAAATGAAGATCAAATAGCTGTATGTTGAAATATGTTGAAAAAGTCAAAACTTTACATGGGAAGTACTTACTTGACCTTGACCTTTGACCCTTGAAAATGACCTCTGAAGGTCAACAAAATCTATTCAATCAGATTCATCACCTACAAAACTATGCGAAAGGAAAGCAAGATCAGGGTTCTGTGACACCTAGAAGCCAAGATGTCCCATTTTCTGTTCCGTGGCTATGGAGCGGAATTTTGTTTTACATCGCCATAGTCACCACATCCTTGGCCCGAGCAAATGCAACACAGCACAATGTTTTAGCTCGGCGACATAGTTCACGTAAAAAAAAAAAAAAGTGGACATTGAAAATGGTCGTGTCAGGGATGAACAATATCGGCTAAAAATGCAAAGAAATGCATTTTTTAGTTTCACTTTGATTTTTGACCTTGAAAACGACATCTGAAGGTCACAATGCCTATTCCATTGGATCACGCGCCCTCAAAACTATGCATATGGATATAATACCAAGGTCATGTTTGTAGGTGGTCCAGAAGTTAAGATATGCTCCTTTGCATATTTTCAATATTGGTTGCCCTACAACAGTACTGGTTGCTATGGTAACCCCAAAATGACAATGCTCCATTTCTCAAACGGTGGTTGCTATGGTAACCCCAAAATGACAATGCTCCATTTCTCAAACGGTGGTTGCTATGGTAACCCCAAAATGACAATGCTCCATTTATCAAACGGTGGTTGCTATGGTAACCCCAAAATGACAATGCTCCATTTCTCAAATGGTGGTTGCTATGGTAACCCCAAAATGTCAGAATGTTACATTTCTCAAACGGTGGTTGCTATGGTAACCCCAAAATGACAGAATGTTACATTTCCCAAACGGTGGTTGCTATGGTAACCCCAAAATGACAGAATGTTACATTTCCCAAACGGTGGTTGCTATGGTAACCCCAAAATGACAGAATGTTACATTTCTCAAATGGTGGTTGCTATGGTAACCCCAAAATGACAATGCTCCATTTCTCAAACGGTGGTTGCTATGGTAACCCCAAAATGACAATGCTCCATTTCTCAAACGGTGGTTGCTATGGTAACCCCAAAATGACAATGTTACATTTCCCAAACGGTGGTTGCTATGGTAACCCCAAAATGACAATGTTACATTTCTCAAACGGTGGTTGCTATGGCAACCCCAAAATGACAGAATGTTACATTTCCCAAACGGTGGTTGCTATGGTAACCCCAAAATGACAATGTTACATTTCCCAAACGGTGGTTGCTATGGTAACCCCAAAATGACAGAATGTTACATTTCCCAAACGGTGGTTGCTATGGTAACCCCAAAATGACAGAATGTTACATTTCCCAAACGGTGGTTGCTATGGTAACCCCAAAATGACAGAATGTTACATTTACCAAACGGTGGTTGCTATGGTAACCCCAAAATGACAGAATGTTACATTTCCCAAACGGTGGTTGCTATGGTCACCCCAAAATGACAATGTTACATTTCCCAAACGGTGGTTGCTATGGTAACCCCAAAATGACAGAATGTTACATTTCCCAAACGGTGGTTGCTATGGTAACCCCAAAATGACAGAATGTTACATTTCTCAAACGGTGGTTGCTATGGTAACCCCAAAATGACAGAATGTTACATTTCCCAAACGGTGGTTGCTATGGTAACCCCAAAATGACAGAATGTTACATTTCCCAAACGGTGGTTGCTATGGCAACCCCAAAATGACAGAATGTTACATTTCCCAAACGGTGGTTGCTATGGTAACCCCAAAATGACAATGTTACATTTCCCAAACGGTGGTTGCTATGGTAACCCCAAAATGACAGAATGTTACATTTCCCAAACGGTGGTTGCTATGGTAACCCCAAAATGACAGAATGTTACATTTCCCAAACGGTGGTTGCTATGGTAACCCCAAAATGACAGAATGTTACATTTCCCAAACGGTGGTTGCTATGGTAACCCCAAAATGACAGAATGTTCCATTTCCCAAACGGTGGTTGCTATGGTAACCCCAAAATGACAGAATGTTACATTTCTCAAACGGTGGTTGCTATGGTAACACCAAAATGACAGAATGTTACATTTCCCAAACGGTGGTTGCTATGGTAACCCCAAAATGACAATGCTCCATTTCCCAAACGGTGGTTGCTATGGTAACACCAAAATGACAATGTTACATTTCCCAAACGGTGGTTGCTATGGTAACCCCAAAATGACAGAATGTTACATTTCTCAAACGGTGGTTGCTATGGTAACCCCAAAATGACAGAATGTTACATTTCTCAAACGGTGGTTGCTATGGTAACACCAAAATGACAATGTTACATTTCCCAAACGGTGGTTGCTATGGTAACCCCAAAATGACAATGCTACATTTCCCAAACGGTGGTTGCTATGGTAACACCAAAATGACAATGTTACATTTCCCAAACGGTGGTTGCTATGGTAACCCCAAAATGACAGAATGTTACATTTCTCAAACGGTGGTTGCTATGGTAACACCAAAATGACAATGTTACATTTCCCAAACGGTGGTTGCTATGGTAACCCCAAAATGACAATGCTCCATTTCCCAAACGGTGGTTGCTATGGTAACCCCAAAATGACAGAATGTTACATTTCCCAAACGGTGGTTGCTATGGTAACCCCAAAATGACAGAATGTTCCATTTCCCAAACGGTGGTTGCTATGGTAACCCCAAAATGACAATGCTCCATTTCTCAAACGGTGGTTGCTATGGTAACACCAAAATGACAATGTTACATTTCCCAAACGGTGGTTGCTATGGTAACCCCAAAATGACAATGCTCCATTTCTCAAACGGTGGTTGCTATGGTAACCCCAAAATGACAATGTTACATTTCCCAAATGGTGGTTGCTATGGTAACCCCAAAATGACAATGTTACATTTCCCAAATGGTGGTTGCTATGGTAACCCCAAAATGACAATGTTACATTTCCCAAATGGTGGTTGCTATGGTAACCCCAAAATGACAATGTTACATTTCCCAAATGGTGGTTGCTATGGTAACCCCAAAATGACAGAATGTTACATTTCCCAAACGGTGGTTGCTATGGTAACCCCAAAATGACAGAATGTTACATTTCCCAAAAGGTGGTTGCTATGGTAACCCCAAAATGACAATGTTACATTTCCCAAACGGTGGTTGCTATGGTAACCCCAAAATGACAGAATGTTACATTTCCCAAACGGTGGTTGCTATGGTAACCCCAAAATGACAATGTTACATTTCCCAAACGGTGGTTGCTATGGTAACCCCAAAATGACAGAATGTTACATTTCCCAAACGGTGGTTGCTATGGTAACCCCAAAATGACAATGTTACATTTCCCAAACGGTGGTTGCTATGGTAACCCCAAAATGACAATGTTACATTTCCCAAACGGTGGTTGCTATGGTAACCCCAAAATGACAGAATGTTACATTTCTCAAACGGTGGTTGCTATGGTAACCCCAAAATGACAGAATGTTACATTTCCCAAAAGGTCCCCCATGATTTTAAAAACTATGGACATATTGCTTTCATAACAAGTGTGTCCCTCTTTGTCCCTCAATCTGGTACCAATTCCCACATCCAACCCACTGGACCAAAGATCACCGCAAGGGAATCTCTCCCACCGGGTATCTCCGTCTGTCGTTCATCTGTATTCTCCACTTGACAGTTCATCGTTTGGTCAGACGAAGGCATCATATGATGGGGACACGATTGTCCCACACGGTTCATTGCTGCACATTTCTACACATGTTGACACATACAATGCCATGCCGTTCATCGTCATGAAGAATGGACCAACAAAAACGGTCATCCGTTCAATGTCCTTCCTGGCAATCCTTGATATCATCATTTCCCTCCCTCATCACTTCACCCTCGCCAGAATTTGGGATAAATGTCACATTTTGACAGATGTTAGTGACATTTAACTCTCATTACACAGGAATGAAAACGTTATGGAGACAATATAGCTCCGAGGCTTCCAAATGATTGCTAAACACAGGTAGCTATTGCTCCATGATTGGTTGCGTTTTTTTTGTTTGTTTGTTTGTTTTTGTCAAATTTCACACGCAATTGGCACACCTTCCTTCCGTGCTTCCTTCTGTGTACGTGATGCGTCATTAAGATGAAGATTACCGCACTGTGGTTACACGCAGGCGTGGAACAGTGCCGATACAACGAACACCTGTCCTATTTCAGTCTGCCCACCATGTCAGCACCATGTCCCCACCATGTCACCACCATGTCATGTCCCCGACATGTCCCCACCATGTCCCCGACATGTCCCCACCATTTCCCCACCATGTCCCCAACATGTCTCCACAATGTCCCCAACATGTCCCCATCATGTCCCCACCATTCCCCCAACATGCCCCCAACATGTCTCCACAATGTCCCCAACATGTCCCCGCCATGTCCCCAACATGTCTCCACAATGTCCCCACCATGTCCCCAACATGTCTCCACAATGTCCCCAACATGTCCCCAACATGTCCCCACCATTCCCCCAACATGTCCCCGCCATGTCTCCACAATGTCCCCGCCATGTCCCCAACATGTCTCCACAATGTCCCCGCCATGTCCCCAACATGTCCCCACCATGTCCCCACCATTCCCCCAACATGCCCCCAACATGCCCCCAACATGCCCCCAACATGTCCCCGCCATGTCCACACCATGCCCCCAACATATCCCCGCCATGTTCCCACCATCTACAGAGATTCTAACTACGAGTACACTCCATCTTCCTTTACATCTTGAATCCGAACCTGCATAATATGAACCTTCAAACGTCATAACTTCAAACATTGCCATTTAACAGCAAAATACCTGAGGCTTTCCGATGCAATGCAGTCAGAGAAGAAATCAAGGTGATGTAATAGAAAAATGCGCACGGGGAGTGCAACGAGGGGTACACATCACCATCACACCCGACTTCCATAAAGGAATAAGGCTTTCACCATCAATAAATAATTCCCATTAGGGAGTGAAGGGAGAGATGGAGTAGAGAAAGAGACGGATTGGGAAAATGATGTCTGCTTAAATAACTTTTTAGAATAACAAAAAACAAGATCCGCAGAAAAATCCATAAAATACACAGGACAGTAGTGATAAGTCCATTGGATTGACATTAGAGTTTGTCCTGTATTTCAATTCACAACACATTTATCATTATCTGATAAACAAACTCCAGCAAGCTGCTAGAAATCCACGTATGCAGACACAAACACACACACAAACACACACACACACACACACACACACTCATATATCATCATCATCATCATCATCATCACAGCCATTTCATATCTGTCTGTCCGTCTGTCTGATGAATTTTTGACGCCAATACATTCCATCCTTACTTATCCAATCTCAACCAAACTTGACAGGATGACAAAGGGTTACACAATGAAGGTTGTAGCACATTCATTTGCCCCCCTCCCCAAGGGGGTTTTCTCCCCGGAGCGGGTTTTTCCCACCATTGCCGTCAATGGGGTTGCATGTTGAGGTGTATATCAATGTTAAATTAGCTTTATCGTGGCGTTTTTCCAAGGCCGCTTATAATAACAAAACGAACGACAATAGCATAATATTAATGTTATTACAAAACAATATTAATACTTTGTGTCCAACCTCCCCAAGGGGTTTTTCCTCCTTGAACAAACGTCGAGTCAACGTTGATAGATAGCTCATCATGGCGTTTTCTTTCAAGCAATGGCCCAACGGCCTCCACCAGAAGTAAAAATATTATAAACCACAAACACGTATGATTAACTTTTTAAACAGTCGCTAATGCTGTTTATAACACGAAATAAAGAAATTTGGAGGAATCCCGACATCAGCGAGGTAAATTTTTACTTGCAGAACTTAGTGAAGATCTACTGTACTCTATATACCCCACAAATGTTGGGTAAATAACATGACCCTGCCACTACCGTAGCGTTTTTCGTAGCGAACTTTTGAAACTCGCTCCTGCTGTTTAACACGAAACTGAAAGGGAGGAAGATCGGGGTTGTGTTCATTTACCAAGCAGCTAGCTTGGGCTTAACAAGCTAGCCGTTCCTTAACGATTTTGAATGGAGTGCTTGCTCGAATGCTTGAACCACTTGGCGATCTCTCCACAAGAAACTTGGTAAATTAACACACACCCAATGTTCTTGAGACCCGACTATAGATCGTCTGCAATCTATATACCCCAAAGAGGAATGATCCTCCCTGCCACTCCCGTAGTGAGCGGGTGTACTAGTATAAATAAATAACGAAATAAATAAATAAATATAAAAGCCTCGTGTTGGCTTAACGGTCAGGGTGCTGGCTTGGGATTCTAGGGTCCTGATTACAAATCCTGGTTTGTGTGCCGAGTGTCCTGCGTAGGAGTGGCGACCCGGCCAGGTGTCCCCAATAGTCAAGAAACTGCTTCAGTAGCCATATGGATCTGATGACGTGGGAGTGGACATTATTCTATATTATAAGCGTAAAAGGTTGTCTGTTTGTTTGTTCTGAAACAGCGTCACCATTTCTCAACGGATCTTCACCAAATTTTGCACGGGGGTCCCTATGCACCACAGAATCACTGATGAACAAAAAAACCCGACCACCCCACCCCCACCCCCACCGACACCCCCCGGGGACCAAATTTGACATTTCTGCACTGCCTCCAAATCAAAGCTATTTCATCCTGGGACACTCTCTCATGGGATGTTTCAGTAGGCGATTGTTCACAGCCATTTGCAATAGTACAGCAGATAAGCTCTCATATTTTAACAAATTGTGCATTTTTTGAGAAAAGCATGAAATTTCTAGCATAGTTAGTATATACCATAAGGTTAGATATAGTATATACCATAAGGTTAGTATATACCATATACCATAAGGTTAGTATATACCATAAGGAAAAACATTAGACTTGGTGGACTGGTGGCCATTTTGGATTTGACCTCTCACGGTTCTTCGAGGTCAAATCTGACTTCCCTCCACATCTGAAAATAAACCTTATGGTATGCACTAACTATGTTAAAAATTTCATGCTTTTCTCATAAAATGCACAATTTTTGTGTTTATCTGCTGCACTACAATAATGTTTACAAATACTGGTATTTTCAGTACAAAAGGTAAGATATAGTTATATTGATTTTGGTGTATATTTTTCAGTCAATACGCATATTGTTTTTCACTCAGTGGTGTCATATACTACTCAACACTAACGTATGTTTTTCAGTCCATACGGATATTGTTCTTCACTCAGTGGTGTCATATACTACTCAACACCAACGTTTCAATACATTTGTGTTTTTCTCCTTTCTTACAATCACTTCTCAGTAACTTCATAAATGGGACCTAAGAGGCAACGTTCTGCAAGTGCAGCTGCACATGCAATACAAGTACAACAAAAGAGACAAAGAAAGTCCTCAACAGAGAGAGAAGTTAGACTTGCAGCCCAGCAAGCCAGACAGGCACAACTGAGATCAGCTCAAACTCCTGCTCAAACACAAGCGCGAATTGCTGCACGCAGACCAGACAGGCACAACTGAGATCAGCTCAAACTCCTGCTCAAACACAAGCGCGAATTGCTGCACGCAGACCAGACAGGCACAACTGAGATCAGCTCAAACTCCTGCTCAAACACAAGCGCGAATTGCTGCACAGCAGACCAGGCAGGCACAACTGAGATCAGCTCAAACTCCTGCTCAAACACAAGCGCGAATTGCTGCACACAGACCAGACAGGCACAACTGAGATCAGCTGAAACTCCTGCTCAAACACAAGCGCGAATTGCTGCACAGCAGACCAGGCAGGCACAACTGAGATCAGCTGAAACTCCTGCTCAAACACAAGCGCGAATTGCTGCACAGCAGACCAGACAGGCACAACTGAGATCAGCTGAAACTCCTGCTCAAACACAAGCGCGAATTGCTGCACACAGACCAGACAGGCACAACTGAGATCAGCTGAAACTCCTGCTCAAACACAAGCGCGAATTGCTGCACAGCAGACCAGACAGGCACAACTGAGATCAGCTGAAACTCCTGCTCAAACACAAGCGCGAATTGCTGCACAGCAGACCAGACAGGTACAACTGAGATCAGCTGAAACTCCTGCTCAAACACAAGCGCGAATTGCTGCACAGCAGACCAGACAGGCACAACTGAGATCAGCTGAAACTCCTGCTCAAACACAAGCGCGAATTGCTGCACAGCAGACCAGACAGGCACAACTGAGATCAGCTGAAACTCCTGCTCAAACACAAGCGCGAATTGCTGCACAGCAGACCAGACAGGTACAACTGAGATCAGCTCAAACTCCTGCTCAAACACAAGCGTGAATTGCTGCACAGCAGACCAGACAGGCACAACTGAGATCAGCTGAAACTCCTGCTCAAACACAAGCGTGAAATGCTGCACAGCAGACCAGACAGGCACAACTGAGATCAGCTTAAACTCCTGCTCAAACACAAGCGCGAATTGCTGCACAGCAGACCAGACAGGCACAACTGAGATCAGCTGAAACTCCTGCTCAAACACAAGCACGAATTGCTGCACAGCAGACCAGACAGGTACAACTGAGATCAGCTCAAACTCCTGCTCAAACACAAGCGTGAATTGCTGCACAGCAGACCAGACAGGCACAACTGAGATCAGCTGAAACTCCTGCTCAAACACAAGCGCGAATTGCTGCACAGCAGACCAGGCAGACAGCACTCAGGGCTGCAGAAACTCCGGACCAGACAACTTCTAGAAAAGCGGCTGATTTAGCCAGACATTCAGCAGCCAGGGCAGCAGAAACTCTGGTCCAGACAAGAGCACGACTTGATTCACACCACACCAGGCAGATAGCAGGGAGAGCAAGCAAGTGGCAGAACAAGAGGTTTGCTGCCTTTCAATATGACTCCTCCATCAACTATGAAGGTGATTCTATTGTTCACATAGGTGGAATGTATGTCATCTGTAAACACTGTAGGGCAAAGAAGTGGAAGGCTGAATCACCTGGAATGTGTTGTGCTGGAGGCAAAGTGCCGAATTATGGTCAGACAAATGGACAGTCATATTTTGTGATATGGTCAGCTCTTCCACCAATTCATTGTTGACATGTATGCCAAGATTGAGTCTGAGCGATTGTGCTACATCAGACACAACCAGAAGAGATTAAGAGTGGAAAGCTCTGTTCACCTTAGAGATGCTGTTGCAAATGATGGTCATGCTGCCAATGTTGGACAGTTGGTTATACTGCCCTCTTCCTTCACAGGGGGTCCTCACTACGACACTACATGCATGAGTACACACAGGATGCCATGACTTATGTTCGCTACGATGGTAGACCTGATCTGTTTATCACTTTTACCTGCAACCCTACATGGCCCGAGATCACAGTAGAACTTATGCTTGGTCAGACAGCCCAAGACAGACATGATCTTCTTCCCAGAGTGTTTCGCCAGAAGGTTATTTCACTTAAGAATCTCATCACAAAAGGTGCTGTTTTTGGAGATTGCAGATGTTACATGTACTCCATTGAATGGCAAAAGCATGGATTGCCACACATCCACATTTTGGTCTGGCTTAAGGATAAGATTCGTCCAGCTCAGGTAGATGATATCATCAGTGCAGAGATTCCAAGTCCTACCGAGGACAAAGTATTGCACGAAGTAGTGGTGAAGCACATGCTCCATGGTCCCTGTGGTCACATCAACACTCATTCTCCTTGCATGAAAGCGGGAAAATGCACAAAACGATACCCCAGACCTCTTCTTACAGAAACTCAGACAGATCAGGATGGATATCCTTTGTGCAGAAGAAGAAAGTCAGGTGATGGGGGTGATGCGAGCGGGCGTGCCACCCTCCTCCTCAGCCGTGCAACGTCCTCCCGGATTCGGCACGGAACTGCAATGCACCCAACACTCGGATCAGAAAGGAGAGAGGGTCGAGGGTGAAAGAAGGCGTGAGGGCAAGAGGTCGGAGCAGAGGAACTGTGCGGGCAAGAGCGAACGAGGTCCAGGCACCACTGTCTATTGCAACGAGCAGGGACGAGAGAGACAAAATGTCGGTCTCACCTCACTTTTTATCAACCCCTCTTGACATCATCTCTCTCTCTGCCAAGCCCTGCTGGCCAACACCACACGCTCAATTCCCCACCAATGGCTGCGTAACTTCTCTCTCATGCCATTCGTCGGTGGCCAATCAGTTCATTGCTTCTTGCTCGCCCCTCCTTCCACCAATCCCAGGGAAGCTTTTTGCCTCGCCCCTGGCCAATCCCGAGTCCTTCTGGGCGTGTCTATTGCCTGGCTTTCTCGATGTGTGTTGCTATGCCAGCTGGTGATGTGGCTGGCTGTGGCTCCATCGGTAGTGCCCCGAACTGGCTTCCGGTGAGTTTTATTGTTATTGTGGCAGAGGGGAATTGAAGTAGTGTGTGAGGTGTAACTAATGGGCGTAACTAATGTCTATGGTGCGTTGCCATACGGGACAAAGGAATGATCATAGAGGGAACAACGTACAAGGGAATTAACATAATTCCTGAACTAAATAACATGCCCCGCCCCCTCGTGGCGGGGACACATGTCCAACTTATCCGACATCTGGACTACACAGGTCCCTGACTTAGTGTACATCGAAGTGGTTCTTGCTACCCGCGATCATTGGAGCACCTACCTATGCAGATCTACCTAAATCTATATATATATATATATCACTACCCCCAAAATTCATAACAATATATATGTGTGTGTGTGTGCAGTGTTTGTCTTGTCTTGTCATTGAACAACTCCTTAAAGCTTTTGGGAAATCGTGCCAAACTTCCGTTATGCACCTCCTTCTCCCATGTGCATGTCCTAAGGGTTTTTTTTTTTTTTAATTCAATTGAATTTTTTTTTTCATTTTGTTGTTTTGAAATGCACAGTGGTGGTTGGTAGTTACATGGAAGTGAGGTAATTTTAACAAGGAGAAAAAGCCATAAAATGTCATACCCACTGTGGTTTTAGTAATTTTGCTGTACGGAGTTAAATGCCGCCAGTCGGCCATCTTTGGTCGGATTATGAAAAAAAATCTTCTGCATATGTGCACTCTCATTGTCTGTGTGTCAAGTTTCAACAAAATCGGTCCATGCATGTCTGAAAAATGGTTGGAGACACGTTTAAGTAACAAAATAGCTGCTAGTCAGTCATCTTGGATCTGATCTCGAAAAAGAAGCGACGTGCATATGTAAACCATCATTCATTATCTGTGTGCCAAGTTTGAACAACATCGGTAAATGCATGTCCGAGAAATGGTTGAGGACGTGGTCAATATCGTTTTGTTTTTTTTACAACAAAAATGGCCGCCAGTCAGCCATCTTTGATTGCATCACGAAACAAAATGATGTGCATATGTACAGTATACCGTCATGTATTGTCTTTTTGCCAAGTATGAACAAAATTGGTCCGTACATATCCAAGAGATGGTTGCAGACGCACAAACGGATGGATGAGACCCCAATCCATAAGCCCCCAATTCGGACAGTCCAACGCAGGCTAATAACATGGCGGTGTTTTTGAGAACGTGGCATGTACGTGGTGGTGAGTTATTTTGAATTACTTGGTGGTGAGGTCAAGTATTTAATATACAGTACATACATATGTGCAGTGTCTGTCACATCCAGTCACGTCACTGAACTACTCGCTCTAACTTTTGTGAAATCGTCCCCAACTTCCAGTCTGCACATACCCCTCCCGTGTGTATTTGCTGAAGGGTTCTTTCTTGGAAAAAAAAATCTACAAGTAGAATCTACAAGTAGAAAAAATCTACATCTTTTGCACACATGAAACTTCATTCAATAGTTTTTATTCATCATGTTTTAAAGATGACATCCTCCAAATGGTGGCCGTCATTATCTGTACACGCTTGGAGGCGATTTCTGAAGGCTGCCATGGCTCGACGGGTCATGTCGGGTGGAACAGCGGCTATCTCCTGCTGAATAGCAACCTTAAGGGCTTCAAGAGTTTGGGGTCGATGAGTATACACTCGTGATTTAAGGTAGCCCCACAGAAAAAAAATCACAAGGGGCGAGGTCAGGGGAACGGGCCGGCCACCCAACATCGCCACGCAACCAGATCACCCGATCCGGAAACATTTCCCTCAGCACTTGCAATGATCTTCGAGCTGTGTGTGCCGTAGCTCCATCTTGCTGAAACCACACATCGAGTTCTTCAAGCTCAAGGTGTTCGAGTTGTGGCCTTAGAAAGTTTTCGAGCATATCAATGTAATGGTCAGAAGTTACGGTAACAGTTACACCACCCTCTTCAAAGAAATAAGGACCCACGATGCCAACATCGGCAACAGCGCACCACACAGTCACTCGATCGGAGTGCAACGGTCTTTCGTGTAGCATGCGAGGGTTGTCATCAGACCAATAGCGAAAATGTTATTTGTTTACAGAGCCACTCAAATGAAAATGAGCTTCGTCACTGCACAAGAGAACAGCATCTTCCGGAACACGTTGCAGAATGTGCTCGCATAACTCCCTGCGGCTTATCCAGTCCCTCGCATTGAGTTCTTGCACAACCGTCATTTGGTATGGATGGAAGTGGAGGTCTTTATGTAAGATTCTCCTTGCAGTTTCCCGGGATATCCCTATAGCTAAAGCATGCTTCCGTGCAGAACGTCTCGGAGACTGCACAACACATCGCCTCAATGCTTCAATAGTCTCAGGCATACGTGCGCTCCTAGGTCGACCAGGTGATTTTATTTTTTAAAGCTGAGCCTGTTGCCCTGAAATTCTCAACCCACAGCAAGATGGTTTTCCGATCTGGAACGTTTTGGTTCCGTGGAATACTGAAACGTCTTCGAAAGGCCCTCTGCACGGCGATCACGGAACGGTTGTTTGTGAAGAACGCTTCGACAGCGAACGCACGGTGTGCTCCCGACCACGCCATGTTGGCGACTGAGGACGGTTGGGGTTGGGCTACCAACAGACCCTAGCCCCGACCCTCCCGCCTCACTACTGCCAGTGCTACAGCCTTTCGAAATGTGGGAGGTTTTTTTGGGTCTAGTCTGGCAGCTAAGCTAAATATAGCATAACAATTGTGCATTTTGTGAGGAAAGCACCAAATTTGGCACACTAGTAGACTATCATATTATGAAAAGATCTGGATATTGGGCCATCTCAGATTCAGAGATTTGATTTTTGCAAAATTTGCAGATTTTCAAGCTGAGATTGCAACGCCAGGGATGGCCGACTCCTTCCTGCGAGCTGCCCACGTCACCCGCACAAGAAGAGCTCATCAAATCACTGCAGCGGCACTGCACATCCTGCAACAGTGTGCATATGAACGCCACTGTATGACATATGCTGATGATGCAGAAGACCTGCCTGAGTTCGAAGACTGGTGTCACCAGAGAGTAGAAGACATTCCCAACTTTCAGTACTGGGCAACTGTGCTGGAACTAGAGATGTTGGTACTGGTCTACGTGCGTTCTCTGCGGCAGGCTTCATTCACGATGTACCTCGATGCCCTGACGGAACTGGTCCCATGGTTCCATGCCTTAGACCACACACACTATGCCAGGTGGATCCCTGTTCACCTGAGGGACATGGTTGCACTCCCAATGAAGCACCCAGATGTAGCCAGAGAATTCAGGGCTGGCAACTTCACTGTACAGAAGACGAAGAAGGTGTTCTCTTCGATCCCAATCGAATCGAAATCTTGCAAAAATCAAATCTCTGAATCTGAGATGGCCCAATATCCAGATCTTTTCATAATATTATCGTCTACTAGTGTGCCAAATTTGGTGCTTTCCTCACAAAATGCACAATTGTTATGCTAAGTTGCCCCACTAGTCACCCTGTATAAGAGCCGGTTGTTTTTCTTTAAGTTAAATCTATACTTCCAAGAGCCTTTTTTTTTTAAAGTTAAATCTATACTATAAGAGCTGTTTGTCTTTTTTTGCATACAAAGTCGAGGCTCATGTTGGAGCTAACACATAAAACACATAAAAACATAAACAGAAACACGCATGAAACATATAATAAAGGGAGCGGGAGACAAGAGCGGGAGACAGAGGAAAGCACAACAGCAGTACAGAACAGGGACATCGGGAGATCTGTGGAAGGGAGAGGACTGGGGAGGGGTACAGGGTATAAAACAAATCAATACTACAAGAGGAGGGGTACATGGTATAAAGCAAATA
This sequence comes from Myxine glutinosa, assembly GCF_964187855.1. Lineage (NCBI taxonomy): Eukaryota > Metazoa > Chordata > Myxini > Myxiniformes > Myxinidae > Myxine > Myxine glutinosa. Next base: position 216,102,668 of record NC_136264.1, on the reverse strand, counting down.
CATACTACAAGAGGAGGGGTACACGGTATAAAACAAATCAATACTACAAGAGGAGGGGTACACGGTATAAAACAAATACATACTACAAGAGGAGGGGTACACGGTATAAAACAAATGGACACTACAGGAGGAGGGGTACACGGTATAAAACAAATTGATACTACAAGAGGAGGGGTACACGGTATAAAACAAATCGATACTGCAAGAGAAGGGGTACACGGTATAAAACAAATGGACACTACAAGAGGAGGGGTACACGGTATAAAACAAATACATACTACAAGAGGAGGGTACATGGTATAAAACAAATGGACACTACAAGAGGATGGGTACACTGCATAAAACAAATCAATACTACAAGAGGAGGGGTACACGGTATAAAACAAATGGACACTACAAGAGGAGGGGTACATGGTATAAAACAAATCGATACTACAAGAGGAGGGGTACATGGTATAAAACAAATGGGCACTACAAGAGGAGGGGTACACGGTATAAAACAAATGGACACTACAAGAGGAGGAGTACACGGTATAAAACAAATCGATACTACAAGAGGAGGAGTACACGGTATAAAACAAATGGACACCACAAGAGGAGGGTACACGGTATAAAACAAATGGACACCACAAGAGGAGGGGTACACTGTATAAAACAAATCAATACTACAAGAGGAGGGTACACGGTATAAAACAAATGGACACCACAAGAGGAGGGTACATGGTATAAAACAAATGGACACGACAAGAGGAGGGGTACACTGTATAAAACAAATCAATACTACAAGAGGAGTGGGTACACGGTATGAAACAAATGGACACTACAAGAGGAGGGGTACACGGTATAAAACAAAAGGACACTACAAGAGGAGGGGTACACGGTATAAAACAAATGGACACCACAAGAGGAGGGGTACACGGTATAAAACAAATGGACACTACAAGAGGAGGGGTACACTGTATAAAACAAATCAATACTACAAGAGGAGGGGTATGTAGTGAAAATGTATTAAAGCTGAACCCAGGAATGATGCCCACTTAAACCGCTGAGGGGTGTCTATAAGACCTCGGACGTCCGCGACACTGAGCCACTCCTGTGACATTTTACTATGACATGTAGTCTTGTATGGTACGTACCCGCACATATTCTCGGCTTGCTTGCATTGACTAATATGATCGATCATTCTTATATGATGCCAAGATCCTGATATCTATTGCATGATTGTATTTTACAGGATGATACCAAAGATCTGATTGAGATTAAACCTACCTATGGGACAAAGTTGTGGACTTGGTTTATTTTCACAACATTTAATCTCAATCAAGATCTACGGAAATGGCGGGACACAAGATGATTCATGTACCGACATTCAGCGCCGACCCACAAGCTGCGGATTCGGGCTCGGAGTTAACTCACTGGCTCAGGTCACTGGAGAACCAGTTCAAAGCCCAGGATACCGTTCCCACTGCTGAAACGAAACTGGACGTTCTGCAGACTAAAGTGGCCCACCACGTCTACAGGAGCATCGAACGATGTACGACGTACAATGCTGCTGTGGTGGAGCTAAAGCGAATTTACATTAAGAAACGGAGCGTGGTGTACACCAGGTATCTGCTCTCATCGCGGCGACAACAGCCCACCGAGTCGATAGACCGCTTCGCCCAGGAGCTACGACAACTACTTGCGGACAGTACCCAAGAGGTCCGCACTCACGAGCAAGTCCAGGATGATCTTGTCCGAGACGCTTTCGTCTCTGGGATCGGCTCTCCTGCTCTCAGGCTAAGACTTTTGGAGGCAGCTGACCTGACGTTCACGGAGGCTCTACGGGTGGCACACGTCTACACTGAGGCCTGGGAACAATCTACCGCCTATGACCACACACGGGTCGTCGCGGGAACTTCTCAACTCGCGCGACCGGAGAGGGCTACCGCCGAGGATACGGGAGCGGACTCGACCACGCTAGCGGAGCCCTTGGCCGCTCCCGAGGTGGACTCGGATTCCGGCTTGGCTGCGGCTACGGCGGCCAGGCCAAGGCCTGTACGAAATGCTACGGGTTACTTCTGTGGCAATCGACAGCATCCCAGGTCGGCATGTCCGGCTCGGGAAGCAATATGCCATTTGTGTTCGACTAAAGGACATTTTGCAAAAGTCTGCCGAAAGACCGCGCGGGGCGCACGAACTCGCGCGATCTTGAATGGGCTTATCGCCGAGCCAACGGACCGAGCACAGAGCGGGGTGCCTCACCCGACTTTGATGAGCGGTCCTCCTCCTCGTGGGCCCCTGGCTGCACGCTCGACCTTGGTGAGATACATCGGGCCGCCAAAACAAATGGCGCGAACGCGACCGACCGCGGAGCGACCGTCCTTGACTGGAATCCGAACGCCCTCCGAAGGCGACTCAAACAATCGACAAGCTCCTGCTTTGACACGGCAAACAATGCACGTGACGCGAGCGCCATCTGACGGCGGCTCGTACGAACTACACGCTCTTGCTTCAGCACGTGAAACTACAGTTGGCTGCGGTCCTTCTCGCGTGACACGAGCACACCCTGATGGCAGCTCGTACAGACTACAAGCTCCTGATGCTCCTGCTTTGGCACGACCAACTATGCCTTTGACACGGGTGCCCTCCGGAGGCTGCTCAAACGACCGGAAAACTGCAGCCGGCGTGGGATCCACACGCGAGGCGTGATCTTCTCGCTCGGATGGCTCAATACCTGCCGGATCTTCCGGCCTTGCTCAGGCCATTATTCCACTCATGGTCGAAGGCGTTTTTGCGCGGGCTTTAGTCGACACGGGATCTACGGATAGTTTTATCGATCATCGACTAGTGCGTAAACATGGATGGCCGGTCCTCGGGACAACACGATGGATCTTTATGGCCTCCCAGGGGCTGAGGCTCAGCACAAAAGGGGAATGTCGATTGAAACTTGTGATAAAGGGACGCATGTTTCCAGATGTACATCTTATGGTCTTACCTGCTTTATGTGCTGACATTCTGTTAGGACACGATTTTCTGAAACGACACGGACGTTTGGAAATGGAATTCGGTGGGACTGACACGCTTGCTGTGTGTGCACTCGCGAAAATGGAAATTGAGCCCCTTTCGCTGTTCCCCAACCTGAACACTGACTGCACTCCCGTAGCGGTGAGATCACGGCGCTACTCACGAGCAGACGGGCAATTCATTGCGGAAGAAACGGCCCAGCTCTTAAAGGAAGGTATCATAGAACTCAGCCGGTCGCCGTGGCGGGCCCAGGTCCTAGTGGTGCGAGGTGAAGCGCATCGCCGACGCATGGTAATCGATTATTCACAGACGATTAATCGCTTTACACAGCTGGACGCCTACCCCCTTCCGGGGATGGACGCGCTGGTACGACAGGTGGCCCAGTACTCAGTCTACAGCACTCTCGATCTGCGTAGTGCGTATCATCAGATCCCCATCTCTAGGGCTGATCGCATCTATACCGCCTTTGAATCGGGTCAAAGGTTATACCAGTTCACCTGACTACCTTTTGGGGTGACGAACGGGGTCGCCTGTTTTCAGAGGGCGATGGACGACCTCTTTACTAAGGAGAACTTGACAGATGTCTTTGTATATCTGGACAATCTTACGGTTTGTGGGTATGGCCAGGGGCATCATGATGCTAATCTGAAGCGCTTCCTCGAGGTCGCGCAGAGGTATTGCCTAACCATGAATGAGGCTAAGTGTCGTTACTCTCTACGCACGATAGATCTTCTGGGGTACACCGTGACACATGGCTCTGTCGCTCCAGATAAGGAGCGTCTGCGACCTTTGCTCGATATGGCTCCGCCTAGCGATCGAGCTTCGCTGAAGCGTGCTCTCAGGCTGTTCGCCCATTATTCTAAGTGGGTGCAAAATTTCTCCACGAAGCTCCGCCCCCTTGTGGCCTGCGACACGTTCCCCATGAGCCCAGCCGCCTTGGCAGCCTTTGGGGGCCTTAAGGCCGACATCGCTGGCGCCGCTGTGGCGACAATCGACGAGAGCGAATCTTTCGTCTTAGAAAGTGATGCCTCGGATCATGCGATTGCGGCGACACTCTCCCAGGGGGGGCGCCCTGTGGCTTTCTTTTTGCGGACTCTCACCTCCGCTGAGCGGAGGCATTCGTCTGTCGAAAAGGAAGCGTACGCGATCATCGAGTCGATTCGGCGATGGCGACCGTACTTACTCGGGCGATGCTTCCAAATCATCATGGACCAACAAAGCGTAGCATTCATGTACGACACCTTACATGCTCAGCGCATTAAGAATGAGAAAATCACTCGCTGGCGTATCGAACTCGCTGACTTCTGCTACACCATCAAATATCGCCCAGGGAAGGATAACCTGGTCGCCGACGCCTTATCGAGGCCGGCTACGTGCGCGGGTATCATAACTCTGGAGGGTCTGCGTACTTTGCACGGCACTATGTGTCATCCTGGGGTGACGCGTTTCACTCATTTTGTGCGTAGTGGTAATCTGCCGTACTCGATTGAGGACATCCGCCGGATCTGCCGCGACTGCCCTATATGTGCGGAACTCAAACCGCGTTTTTACAACCCTCCCATGGGGACGCTGGTTAGGGCTACAAGACCATGGGAAAGATTGGCAATGGATTTCAAAGGGCCGCTGCCGGTGTCGAGTAACTCTCGTTATCTGCTCACTATCGTTGATGAGTACTCGCGATTCCCTTTTGCTTACACGTGCGTGGATATGACGGCTGCCACGGTCATACGGTGCCTGCAGAATTTGTTTTCTATGTTTGGGTATCCGGCCTACGTGCATACCGATCGGGGTGCGGTGTTCCTGTCTCAGGAAGTGAGAGGTTACCTGCTCCAAAATAATGTCGCTTCGAGCTACACCACACCATACAGACCCCAGGCGAATGGGCAGGTCAAACGCTTCAATGGGATTATATGGAGGGCCGTCATGCTAAGCCTCAGGACCCTCGGCCGTGGCCTCGATAAATGGGCTTGGTCGCTACCTGCGGTGCTTATCTCGATCAGGGCTCTACTATGTACGGCCACCAACCAGACTCCTCACGAAAGACTGTTCCACCACCCTAGAAGCTCGGGTAGTATCCGATCTTTACCCAGTTGGTTCGCTGAGCCGGGGCCGGCCTATCTCAAATGTGCGGTTCGCACGAGCAAGTACGACCCCTTAGTGGATAACGTGCAGGTACTCCAGGCTAATCCCGAGCATGCCCGTGTGATGACGGCAGATGGACACGAGTCCACTGTCTCCGTACGCCATCTCGCCCCATGTGGGGTCATCGACCCTTATAGGGATATCGACGAACCGATCTACGAGTCTATGGACTCTCCTGAAGCTTCCTCTATGGAACATCTGCCGTCCCTTCCTTCGTCAAATACTCCCCTGCCTGAAGGCTCTGTGGTGCCCCCTCCGACACCTACCTCCAGCGGCTACTCCGAAGCGGGGGACTCCAGGCTTGGGGATGCCGTACCCGGTAGCTTCCGGACACGTGCCGGCCGGGTAATTCGCCACCCTGACCGCTACGGATGGACCGACTGACATGGAATAAAACCACCTTTAGAGGCCATTTTTCCCCGCAAAGCGGGGGTTGACCTTTTTCGGGAACCGTGGTTGTTGTTGTTTTTCGGTCCCCTTTTTGAAGCAATGTTTTACGGCCGGATGCCCTTCCTGATGCCAACCCTTTTTGCCGCCTTTAACGACAAACAGGGAATTACCAGTGAACTGGTACTCAATTAGCCGACCTCGGAAGGATGACAGGCTGAGTCAACCCCCCTGGCGTTAATTCAGCGATCGACCGGGATTCAAACCCAGGATCCTATGATCCTAAGCCGGCACCCTAGCCGCTAGCCCAACACCAGGGTTTACCCTGGCCCAACACCGACTGACATGGAATGACATCCCCAATCAATTAATGCTGACGCACGCTTGATTCCTGCCGAGCGGCAGTGTAGTTCTAACGGCGGGGAGAATGTAGTGAAAATTTATTAAAGTTGAACCCAGGAGTGATGCCCACTTAAACCGCTGAGGGGTGTCTATAAGACCTCAGACGTCCGCGACACTGAGCCACTCCTGTGACCTTTTACTATGACATGTAGTCTTGTATGGTACGTACCCGCACACATTCTAGGCTTGCTTGCATTGACTAATATGATCGATCATTCTTATATGATGCCAAGATCCTGATATCTATTGCATGATTGTATTTTACAGGATGATACCAAAGATCTGATTGAGATTAAACCTACCTATGGGACAAAGTTGTGGACTTGGTTTATTTTCACAACAGGGTACACGGTATAAAACAAATGGACACTACAAGAGGAGGGGTACATGGTATAAAACAAATGGACACTACAAGAGGAGGGGTACACGGTATAAAACAAATGGACACCACAAGAGGAGGAGTACACGGTATAAAACAAATCGATACTCCAAGAGGAGGGGTACACGGTATAAAACAAATGGACACTACAAGAGCAGGGGTACACGGTATAAAACAAATGGACACCACAAGAGGAGGAGTACACGGTATAAAACAAATCGATACTACAAGAGGAGGAGTACACGGTATAAAACAAATCGATACTACAAGAGGAGGAGTACACGGTATAAAACAAATCGATACTACAAGAGGGGTACACGATATAAAACAAATACATACTACAAGAGGAGGGGTACACGGTATAAAACAAATCGATACTACAAGAGGAGGGGTACACGGTATAACACAAATGGACACTACAAGAGGAGGGGTACACGGTATAAAACAAATGGACACCACAAGAGGAGGGGTACACTGTATAAAACAAATCGATACTACAAGAGGAGGGGTACACGGTATAAAACAAATGGACACCACAAGCAAGAGGAGGGGTACATGGTATAAAACAAATCGATACTACAAGAGGAGGGGTACACGGTATAAAACAAATCGATACTACAAGAGGAGGTGTACATGGTATAAAACAAATCGATACTACTTGGAATTTCAGGAAAGAAGACAGAATTTGAAGGAGGTGGATTTGGGGTGAATTAACGGGGGTAGAAAAGATCAAGGTTTTGGATGGGGGAAGATAAGAGATGGTGGTGAACAGCTGTTTTAAAGACCTGGAGGGAGGAGTGGGATTGAAGAGAGTGAGGGAGTTTGTTCCAGAGGCAGGAGAAAAGAGGAATGAAGGAGTGAAGGTGAGCAGAGAGTCTTGATTTTGGCAGTTTAACCATAAGAGGGTTGCAGGCAGATCTTGTGCGACCTGTAGGAATATTTGGGGGACAGAGCCCAGAGAGAGCTGGGGGGGGGGGGGGGGGGCAAGGCCGGAGAGGAGTCGGTAGAAGACGGAAAGACCTCCAATCTGCCTGCCGTGAGAGAGTGAAAGGCCCTCAGAATCAGCTTTATCACGGGAGATTCCAATGATTCTGAATATTTTGGTTTCAACCGCATGAAGACGAGCTAGGTGTGAGGCAGGAGCACCAGGCCAGAGGGGAGAGCAGTATTCCATCATCAAGCTTCCACATATTTTAGGTGTCTAAACCTTTTCCACATATTTTGCATGTCATATTTTATATATTTTAGGTATATTTCTACATACTTCTAAGTATACAGCCAAACCTCACCGCCCACGTGTTGGAGGCTACGATTTCGCGTATCTGCACTTACCTTTTAGACACCTTTCTCCCCCTCCACGCTGATACTCCCGTGTATCCGCGGAAAAAGTGAACTCCGCCCACTTTAACCCCGTTTGGTTTTCATACGTTTTTAAACACTTTTCATTTTTATATCACAGTATTTTCCTTAATTTTACATTACGTGTTAAATTATAATACTGTATGTACCCTTTATCCGAAAAATATAAAATATTGAAAATGTACATTCTGCATCGTCCGGTGTCATCAACGCACCACAGAAGAAGTGAAGTCCGGCCACCTTAAACCCATTCGTTCTTTCACAAGTTTTCATGCACTTCAATGAAATTTTTAACACTTTTAATGAGAATGCAACAGAACAAAAGGAACAGTATAAAGGAACAAACTAATCTTTCTGAAGACAAAGAAGAAGGGTGATAGATCATGGTGAAGAAGAACCCCGTGTTCATTTTCATCGTTCTGTTGCATCGGGGATTCCTATTGGGGACAACCGATGGCATTTTGCAACCTCTGCCAGATCAATACGAAAATACAAACATGTCCCTGCAGCTCCATTTCACATCGACAACTCAGCTACACCTTCCAAAATAATGCAACACTTTGTACCTGTGTTTACAACATCCTCGTCTACCTGTCGCCTCACTCACATTCCACAACATGCTCCCTTGCCGCACCTTCATGTTCAGCCAATGGGCGGAGTACTTGGCAACTCCAAGCATGTTTATTGTGCAAAGGAATGGGGAGGGGGGATGAGGGGGGGGTGGGAGGGAGGAATCTCAGCTTTTCATTCCAGGCTCATTGCCTTACAAACAAGGAAAGGATTGTAAAAAGAGCTCTCAAACGAAACAAGCAAGACAATGTTCCTTCAGCTTCCTTTTCTATTTTCAATCCAACTTCAACCACAGAACACCATTTTCTGTAGCAGACCTTTGAAGCTTCCTCCATAAAACTTCTGCAACAACCTTAGAAACTTACAGAAATGTTTACCTTCAAGTTCACGTCGATCCCCATCCTGGGCAACTTCACAGAAGAAGATTTCAATGTTGTATTTTATTGCGAACATCTTGGATTTCCACTTCCACAACATCTTGAATAAATAAATAAAAATAGACCAAAGTCGTTCAACCTCACATGCCAGGAGATCCTGCCTTTGTAATACCTCAATTAAAGGTGTCAACAGGGAGAGAAAAATCAACAACTCAACAGACAAATAAATAATAGACAATTTCAACATCATGCATCTTTGTGGAAAGATCAGAAAGGACTCATCCAGGCAAGTCTTGAGGAAAGGGCCTGAGTTGTGTCCCATCTCAGCGAGTGTGTAAGACATGCTTGTTCACAGACCGCATTACGAGTCACATTCAAACAAACGAAATGAATGAAAAAACAATTGAAGTGCAAAGACCAAAGCGGAAATCTGAACTCCGATGCGTCTGTAGGTAAAGTGGAAATCGACACACGGCTAGGTATTTAGGTAAAGTGGAAATCTACACTCAGATTGGTATTCAGGTAAAGTGGAAATCTACACTCAGATTGGTATTTAGGTAAAGTGGAAATCTACACACGGATAGGTATTTAGGTAAAGTGGAAATCTACACTCAGATTGGTATTTAGGTAAAGTAGAAATCGACACGTGGATAGGTATTTAGATAAAGTGGAAATATACACACGGATAGGTATTTAGATAAAGTGGAAATCTACACTCAGATTGGTATTTAGATAAAGTGGAAATCGACACACGGATAGGTATTTAGATAAAGTGGAAATCGACACACGGATAGGTATTTAGATAAAGTGGAAATCGACACTCAGATAGGTATTTAGATAAAGTGGAAATCTACACATGGATAGGTATTTAGGTAAAGTGGAAATCTACACTCATATTGGTATTCAGGTAAAGTGGAAATCTACACTCAGATTGGTATTTAGGTAAAGTGGAAATCTGCACTCCGATGGGTCTGTAGGTAAAGTGGAAATCTACACACGGATAGGTATTTAGATAAAGTGGAAATCTACACTCAGATAGGTATTTAGGTAAAGTGGAAATCTACACTCAGATAGGTATTTAGATAAAGTGGAAATCTGCACTCCGATGGGTCTGTAGGTAAAGTGGAAATCTACACACGGATAGGTATTTAGATAAAGTGGAAATCTACACTCATATTGGTATTCAGGTAAAGTGGAAATCTACACTCAGATTGGTATTTAGGTAAAGTGGAAATCTACACACGGATAGGTATTTAGGTAAAGTGGAAATCTACACTCAGATTGGTATTTAGGTAAAGTAGAAATCGACACGTGGATAGGTATTTAGATAAAGTGGAAATATACACACGGATAGGTATTTAGATAAAGTGGAAATCTACACTCAGATTGGTATTTAGATAAAGTGGAAATCGACACACGGATAGGTATTTAGATAAAGTGGAAATCGACACACGGATAGGTATTTAGATAAAGTGGAAATCGACACACGGATAGGTATTTAGATAAAGTGGAAATCGACACTCAGATAGGTATTTAGATAAAGTGGAAATCGACACACGGATAGGTATTTAGATAAAGTGGAAATCTACACTCAGATAGGTATTTAGATAAAGTGGAAATCTACACACGGATAGGTATTTAGATAAAGTGGAAATCGACACACGGATAGGTATTTAGATAAAGTGGAAATCGACACTCAGATAGGTATTTAGATAAAGTGGAAATCGACACACGGATAGGTATTTAGATAAAGTGGAAATCGACACACGGATAGGTATTTAGATAAAGTGGAAATCGACACACGGATAGGTATTTAGATAAAGTGGAAATCGACACACGGATAGGTATTTAGATAAAGTGGAAATCGACACACGGATAGGTATTTAGATAAAGTGGAAATCGACACTCAGATAGGTATTTAGATAAAGTGGAAATCGACACACGGATAGGTATTTAGATAAAGTGGAAATCTACACTCAGATAGGTATTTAGATAAAGTGGAAATCTACACACGGATAGGTATTTAGATAAAGTGGAAATCGACACACGGATAGGTATTTAGATAAAGTGGAAATCGACACTCAGATAGGTATTTAGATAAAGTGGAAATCGACACACGGATAGGTATTTAGATAAAGTGGAAATCGACACACGGATAGGTATTTAGATAAAGTGGAAATCGACACACGGATAGGTATTTAGATAAAGTGGAAATCGACACTCAGATAGGTATTTAGATAAAGTGGAAATCGACACTCAGATAGGTATTTAGATAAAGTGGAAATCGACACTCAGATAGGTATTTAGATAAAGTGGAAATCGACACACGGATAGGTATTTAGATAAAGTGGAAATCGACACTCAGATAGGTATTTAGATAAAGTGGAAATCGACACACGGATAGGTATTTAGATAAAGTGGAAATCTACACTCAGATAGGTATTTAGATAAAGTGGAAATCTACACACGGATAGGTATTTAGATAAAGTGGAAATCGACACACGGATAGGTATTTAGATAAAGTGGAAATCTACACTCAGATAGGTATTTAGATAAAGTGGAAATCTACACACGGATAGGTATTTAGATAAAGTGGAAATCGACACACGGATAGGTATTTAGATAAAGTGGAAATCTACACACGGATAGGTATTTAGATAAAGTGGAAATCTACACTCAGATAGGTATTTAGGTAAAGTGGAAATCTACACTCAGATAGGTATTTAGGTAAAGTGGAAATCTACACATGGATAGGTATTTAGATAAAGTGGAAATCTACACTCAGATAGGTATTTAGGTAAAGTGGAAATCTACACTCAGATAGGTATTCAGGTAAAGTGGAAATCTACACATGGATAGGTATTTAGATAAAGTGGAAATCTACACTCAGATAGGTATTTAGATAAAGTGGAAATCTACACATGGATAGGTATTTAGATAAAGTGGAAATCGACACTCAGATAGGTATTTAGGTAAAGTGGAAATCTACACATGGATAGGTATTTAGGTAAAGTGGAAATCTACACTCAGATAGGTATTTAGATAAAGTGGAAATCTGCACTCCGATGGGTCTGTAGGTAAAGTGGAAATCTACACACGGATAGGTATTTAGATAAAGTGGAAATCTACACTCAGATAGGTATTTAGGTAAAGTGGAAATCTACACTCAGATAGGTATTTAGATAAAGTGGAAATCTGCACTCCGATGGGTCTGTAGGTAAAGTGGAAATCTACACACGGATAGGTATTTAGATAAAGTGGAAATCTACACTCAGATTGGTATTTAGATAAAGTGGAAATCTACACACGGATAGGTATTTAGATAAAGTGGAAATCTACACTCAGATAGGTATTTAGGTAAAGTGGAAATCTACACTCAGATAGGTATTTAGATAAAGTGGAAATCTACACACAGATACGTATTTAGATAAAGTGGAAATCTACACTCAGATAGGTATTTAGGTAAAGTGGAAATCTACACTCAGATAGGTATTTAGGTAAAGTGGAAATCTACACATGGATAGGTATTTAGATAAAGTGGAAATCTACACTCAGATAGGTATTTAGGTAAAGTGGAAATCTACACTCAGATAGGTATTTAGATAAAGTGGAAATCTGCACTCCGATGGGTCTGTAGGTAAAGTGGAAATCTACACACGGATAGGTATTTAGATAAAGTGGAAATCTACACTCAGATAGGTATTTAGATAAAGTGGAAATCTACACACGGATAGGTATTTAGATAAAGTGGAAATCTACACTCAGATAGGTATTTAGATAAAGTGGAAATCTACACTCAGATAGGTATATAGATAAAGTGGAAATCTACACTCAGATTGGTATTTAGGTAAAGTGGAAATCGACACGTGGATAGGTCTGTAGGTAAAGTGGAAATCTACACTCAGATTGGTCTGTAGGTAAAGTGGAAATCTACACTCAGATTGGTCTGTAGGTAAAGTGGAAATCTACACTCAGATTGGTCTGTCGGTAAAGTGGAAATCTACACTCAGATTGGTCTGTAGGTAAAGTGGAAATCTACACGCAGATAGGTCTGTAGGTAAAGTGGAAATCTACACTCAGATTGGTCTGTAGGTAAAGTGGAAATCGACACGTGGATTGGTCTGTAGGTAAAGTGGAAATCGACACACGGATAGGTCTGTAGGTAAAGTGGAAATCGACACACGGATAGGTATTTAGGTAAAGTGGAAATCTGCACTCCGATGGGTCTGTAGGTAAAGTGGAAATCTACACACGGATAGGTCTGTAGGTAGAGTGGAAATCTACACTCAGATTGGTATTTAGGTAAAGTGGAAATCTACACTCAGATTGGTCTGCAGGTAAAGTGGAAATCCACACAAGGATAGGTCTGTAGGTAAAGTGGAAATATACACACGGATAGGTCTGCATATAAAGTGGAAATATACACACGGATAGGTCTGCAGGTAAAGTGGAAATCTCCACACGGATAGGTCTGCAGGTAAAGTGGAAATCTACACTCAGATTGGTCTGTCGGTAAAGTGGAAATCTACACTCAGATTGGTCTGCAGGTAAAGTGGAAATCTACACGCAGATAGGTCTGCAGGTAAAGTGGAAATCTACACTCAGATAGGTCTGTAGGTAAAGTAGAAATCGACACGTGGATAGGTCTGCAGGTAAAGTGGAAATCTGCACTCCGATGGGTCTGTAGGTAAAGTGGAAATCTACACGCAGATAGGTCTGCAGGTAAAGTGGAAATCTACACACGGATAGGTCTGCAGGTAAAGTGGAAATCTACACTCAGATTGGTCTGCAGGTAAAGTGGAAATCTACACTCAGATTGGTCTGTCGGTAAAGTGGAAATCTACACTCAGATTGGTCTGCAGGTAAAGTGGAAATCTACACGCAGATAGGTCTGCAGGTAAAGTAGAAATCGACACGTGGATAGGTCTGCAGGTAAAGTGGAAATCTGCACTCCGATGGGTCTGCAGGTAAAGTGGAAATATACACACGGATAGGTCTGTAGGTAAAGTGGAAATCTACACACGGATAGGTCTGCAGGTAAAGTGGAAATCTACACTCCGATGGGTCTGTAGGTAAAGTGGAAATCGACACGTGGATAGGTCTGCATGTAAAGTGGAAATCGACACGCAGATAGGTCTGCAGGTAAAGTGGAAAGCGACACGTGGATAGGTCTGCAGGTAAAGTGGAAATCTACACTCAGATTGGTCTGTCGCTAAAGTGGAAATCTACACGCAGATAGGTCTGTAGGTAAAGTGGAAATCTACACTCAGATTGGTCTGCAGGTAAAGTGGAAATCTACACGCAGATAGGTCTGCAGGTAAAGTGGAAATCTACACTCAGATAGGTCTGTAGGTAAAGTAGAAATCGACACGTGGATAGGTCTGTAGGTAAAGTGGAAATATACACACGGATAGGTCTGCATATAAAGTGGAAATATACACACGGATAGGTCTGCAGGTAAAGTGGAAATCTCCACACGGATAGGTCTGCAGGTAAAGTGGAAATCTACACTCAGATTGGTCTGCAGGTTAAGTGGAAATCTACACTCAGATTGGTCTGTCGCTAAAGTGGAAATCTACACGCAGATAGGTCTGTAGGTAAAGTGGAAATCTACACTCAGATTGGTCTGCAGGTAAAGTGGAAATCTACACGCAGATAGGTCTGCAGGTAAAGTGGAAATCTACACTCAGATAGGTCTGTAGGTAAAGTAGAAATCGACACGTGGATAGGTCTGTAGGTAAAGTGGAAATATACACACGGATAGGTCTGCATATAAAGTGGAAATATACACACGGATAGGTCTGCAGGTAAAGTGGAAATCTCCACACGGATAGGTCTGCAGGTAAAGTGGAAATCTACACTCAGATTGGTCTGCAGGTTAAGTGGAAATCTACACGCAGATAGGTCTGCAGGTAAAGTGGAAATCTACACTCAGATAGGTCTGTAGGTAAAGTAGAAATCGACACATGGATAGGTTTGTAGGTAAAGTGGAAATCTGCACATGGATAGGTCTGTAGGTAAAGTAGAAATCGACACGTGGATAGGTTTGTAGGTAAAGTGGAAATCTACACACGGATAGGTCTGCAGGTAAAGTGGAAATCTACACTCAGATTGGTCTGCAGGTAAAGTGGAAATCTACACGCAGATAGGTCTGCAGGTAAAGTGGAAATCTACACACGGATAGGTCTGCAGGTAAAGTGGAAATCTACACTCAGATTGGTCTGCAGGTAAAGTGGAAATCTACACGCAGATAGGTCTGTACGTAAAGTAGAAATCGACACGTGGATAGGTCTGCAGGTAAAGTGGAAATATACACACGGATAGGTCTATAGGTAAAGTGGAAATCTACACACGGATAGCTCTGCAGGTAAAGTGGAAATATACACACGGATAGGTCTGCAGGTAAAGTGGAAATCTGCACGCGGATAGGTCTGCAGGTAAAGTGGAAATATACACACGGATAGGTCTGCAGGTAAAGTGGAAATCTACACACGGATATGTCTGTAGGTAAAGTGGAAATCTGCACGCGGATAGGTCTGTAGGTAAAGTGGAAATCTGCACGCGGATAGGTCTGTAGGTAAAGTGGAAATATACACACGGATAGGTCTGCAGGTAAAGTGGAAATCTGCACGCGGATAGGTCTGTAGGTAAAGTGGAAATCTGCACGCGGATAGGTCTGCAGGTAAAGTGGAAATATACACACGGATAGGTCTGCAGGTAAAGTGGAAATCTGCACGCGGATAGGTCTGTAGGTAAAGTGGAAATATACACACGGATAGGTCTGCAGGTAAAGTGGAAATCTACACACGGATATGTCTGTAGACAAGACGAAATCTACACACGGATAGGTCTGCATGTAAAGTGGAAATCTACACACGGATAGGTCTGTAGACAAGACGAAATCTACACTCGGCTACATCGGCAGACAAGACAAAATCTACACTCGGCTACATCTGCAGACAAGACAAAATCTACACTCGACTACGTCTGTCGGTAAAGTGGAATCAACATGACAACGATGGGTTTCGAAAATATGATTTATGCCTCGAGATGACAAAGAAGGTAAGGTACCTGTCGGGCTGTAGTTACCTGCCTGATGGATGTTCTAAGATGAATGGGTTATTTATTGTATGGTTCGAGTGGTGTGTCATTGGGTATTCATATTTATCGGTACTGTGTATGTCTAATTTTTAAAATGTATTTTAATGATATGGAAATGAACTCAGAAAAATGCTACAATATTTAATGTAATAATAATACTTTACATTTAATTGACTGGACCCTCATGAAAAGACCCGTCATGAAACGACCCCTCATGAAACGACCCCTCATGAAACTACCCCTCATGAAACTACCCCTCATGAAACTACCCCTCATGAAACGACCCTTCGTGAAACGACCCCTCATGAAACGACCCCTCATGAAACGACCCTTCGTGAAACGACCCCTCGTGAAACGACCTTCATGAAACGACCTTCATGAAACGACCCCTTGTGAAACGACCTTCATGAAACGACCCCTCGTGAAACGACCCCTCCTGAAACGACCCCTTGTGAAACGACCTTCATGAAACGACCCCTCGTGAAACGACCTTCATGAAACGACCCCTTGTGAAACGACCTTCATGAAACGACCCCTCGTGAAACGACCCCTCCTGAAACGACCTTCATGAAACAACCCCTCGTGAAACGACCCCTCATGAAATGACCCCTCGTGAAACGACCTTCATGAAACGACCCCTCGTGAAACGACCTTCATGAAACGACCTTCATGAAACTACCCCTCATGAAACGACTCCTCATGAAACGACTCCTCATGAAACGACCCCTTGTGAAACGACCCCTCGTGAAACGACCCCTCATGAAACGACTCCTCATGAAACGACCCCTCGTGAAACGACCCCTCATGAAACGACTCCTCATGAAACGACCCCTCGTGAAACGACCCCTCATGAAACGACTCCTCATGAAACGACCCCTCGTGAAACGACCCCTCGTGAAACGACTCCTCATGAAACGACCCCTTGTGAAACGACCCCTCGTGAAACGACCCCTCATGAAACGACTCCTCATGAAACGACCCCTCGTGACACGACCCCTCGTGAAACGACCCCTCATGAAACGACTCCTCATGAAACGACCCCTCATGAAACGACCCTTCGTGAAACGACCCCTCGTGAAACGACCCCTCGTGAAACGACCCCTCGTGAAACGACCCCTCATGAAACGACCCCTCGTGAAACGACCGCTCTTTTAAATCCATGTGATCTGATAAGTATCACCCTCAGATGGGAAAGTGCTGCCTAAACATATTCTCTTGGTAAAGAATAGTGTGGATATTTGGTATGACATTCTCAGGAGGTGTTATTCCCATACTCCATTGGAACATGGGGAGAGGTGGGGAGGGGGGAACATCATGTTATTCCCATACTCCATTGGAACATGGGGGGAGGTGGGGAGGGGGTAAATCATGTTATTCCCATACCATACCCCTTTGGAGCATGGGGAAATGGGAAGGGGTAAATCATTTTATTCCCATACCATACCCCTTTGGAGCATGGGGAAATGGGGAGGGGGTAAATCATTTTATTCCCATACCATACCCCTTTGGAGCATGGGGAGTGGGAAAATCAGGATGCATGTACAACCTCGGTCTTGAAAGTTTCCATAGCTGAGAATGTAACGCTGGACAAGTCTCAGGGGGTCCATGGCCGGAATTTACAAGTCGGCTAGTCCATCAGCACACAATGGCCTACATTTTATATTGTGGAAAAATACTGGGATCTTTAACATCCACGAACAAGTGCTAACGGATGGAACAACCAGCTTCATATACTCTCCAAATGTTGATGAAATCAAATGATGCAACACACTTCCTGCAGAGCATCAGTAGTGAAGTTTGTGTCAGGAATCAAACGAAGAGTCAAATCAAAGGTGATACCGGAACAGGTACATTAAGGTAATCTAGCATCACTCTCCAAATCAAGGACACACATCGACTGCCAATACAACACAATCCGACACTGAACTATTTCTTACGAGATCTAAAATAAATTTGTTCATCTTCCGATGTCATCACATGACACATGTTAACGTAGTGCAGATTCAAATCGAGCAGATCTGCTAACCGAGTTATCTTCCCAGTCTGTACCAGACTGAGATTTGGCAACTTATCATTGGGGAGAAAGTGGTAAACCGGATCGGATCATCAATCCGACATCACGATCACCAGGTGAACACCAAACCCACTCCAGCTACCCTTCACTGCTCACGGCTCGTCTTACTCTACCTTTAGACCATGAAGACCATTTAGACTCCGAAGACCCCCTAGCACCCCAAAACCCTTTAACACCTCCAAGACTCTTTAGAAACCTAAGACCATTTATAACCATTAGACCATTTAAGACTCTGTAGACCCTAAAGACCCTGTAGTCCCCATTAAACTCTATAGATCCACAACAACCTACAGACCCTATCACACCCTTTAGAGCCTTCAGACCTCAAAGACCCTTTAGATTTTCTTCGACCCTTTATAACCCTGAAGACATTTACACGCCTTCAGACACTTCTGACTCTTAAGACCATAAATTACACATTGAAGACCCGTTCAACGTTTTATGACCCTTTAGTCACTTCAGACCATTACACCATTTGATGTTTAGACCTTCACAGCATTTCACCATGAGACCATTAGACCATTTGATGTTTAGACCATTACACCATTTGATGCGTAGACCATTAGACCATTTGATGTTTAGACCATTACACGATTTGATGTGTAGACCATTACACCATTTGATGTGTAGACCATTACACCATTTGATGTTTAGACCATTAGACCATTTGATGTTTAGACCATTACACCATTTGATGTTTAGACCATTACACCATTTGATGTTTAGACCATTACACCATTTGAGGTGTAGACCATTACACTATTTGACCTTCACACCATCACACCATTTGATGTTTAGACCATTACACCATTTGATGTGTAGACCATTACACTATTTGACCTTCACACCATCACACCATTTGATGTGTAGACCATTGCACCATTTGATGTGTAGACCATTACACCATTTGATGTTTAGACCATTACACCATTTGATGTGTAGACCATTACACCATTTGATGTTTAGACCTTTACACCATTTGATGTGTAGACCATTGCACCATTTGATGTGTAGACCATTACACCATTTGATGTTTAGACCATTACACCATTTGATGTGTAGACCATTACACCATTTGATGTTTAGACCATTACACCATTTGATGTTTCGACCTTTACCCCATTTGATGTGTAGACCATTACACCATTTGATGTTTAGACCATTACACCATTTGATGTTTAGACCATTACACCATTTGATGTTTAGACCTTTACACCATTTGATGTTTAGACCATCACACCATTTGATGTGTCGACCATTACACCATTTGATGTATCGACCTTTACACCATTTAGTGTGTAGACCATTACACCATTTGATGTTTAGACCTTTACATCATTTGATGTTTCGACCTTTACACCATTTGATGTGTAGTCCATTACACCATTTGATGTTTAGACCTTTACACCATTTGATGTTTAGACCTTTACACCATTTGATGTTTAGACCTTTACACCATTTGATGTTTAGACCTTCACACCATTTGATGTTTAGACCTTTACACCATTTGATGTTTAGACCATTACACCATTTGATGTTTAGACCATTACACCATTTGATGTTTAGACCTTTACACCATTTGATGTTTAGACCTTTACACCATTTGATGTTTAGACCTTTACACCATTTGATGTTTAGACCTTTACACCATTTGAAGTTTAGACCTTTACACCATTTGATGTTTAGACCTTTACACCATTTGATGTTTCGACCTTTACACCATTTGATGTTTCGACCTTTACATCATTTGACGTTTCGACCATTACACCATTTGATGTTTAGACCTTTACACCATTTGATGTGTAGTCCATTACACCATTCGATGTTTAGACCATAACACCATTTGATGTTTAGACCATTACACCATTTGATGTTTAGACCTTCACACCATTTGACGTTTAGACCTTTACACCATTTGATGTTTAGACCTTTACACCATTTGATGTTTAGACCTTTACACCATTTGAAGTTTAGACCTTTACACCATTTGATGTTTCGACCTTTACACCATTTGATGTTTAGACCTTTACATCATTTGATGTTTCGACCATTACACCATTTGATGTGTAGTCCATTACACCATTTGATGTTTAGACCTTTACACCATTTGATGTTTAGACCTTTACACCATTTGATGTTTAGACCTTTACACCATTTGATGTTTAGACCTTCACACCATTTGATGTTTAGACCTTTACACCATTTGATGTTTAGACCATTACACCATTTGATGTTTAGACCATTACACCATTTGATGTTTAGACCTTTACACCATTTGATGTTTAGACCTTTACACCATTTGATGTTTAGACCTTTACACCATTTGATGTTTAGACCTTTACACCATTTGAAGTTTAGACCTTTACACCATTTGATGTTTAGACCTTTACACCATTTGATGTTTCGACCTTTACACCATTTGATGTTTCGACCTTTACATCATTTGACGTTTCGACCATTACACCATTTGATGTTTAGACCTTTACACCATTTGATGTGTAGTCCATTACACCATTCGATGTTTAGACCATAACACCATTTGATGTTTAGACCATTACACCATTTGATGTTTAGACCTTCACACCATTTGACGTTTAGACCTTTACACCATTTGATGTTTAGACCTTTACACCATTTGATGTTTAGACCTTTACACCATTTGAAGTTTAGACCTTTACACCATTTGATGTTTCGACCTTTACACCATTTGATGTTTAGACCTTTACATCATTTGATGTTTCGACCATTACACCATTTGATGTGTAGTCCATTACACCATTTGATGTTTAGACCTTTACACCATTTGATGTGTAGTCCATTACACCATTTGATGTTTAGACCTTTACACCATTTGATGTTTAGACCTTTACACCATTTGATGTTTAGACCTTTACACCATTTGATGTTTAGACCTTTACACCATTTGATGTTTAGACCATCACACCATTTGATGTGTAGACCATGACACCATTTGATGTTTCGACCTTTACAGCATTTGATGTGTAGTCCATTACACCATTTGATGTTTAGACCTTTACACCATTTGATGTTTAGACCTTTACACCATTTGATGTTTAGACCTTTACACCATTTGATGTTTAGACCTTTACACCATTTGATGTTTAGACCTTCACACCATTTGAAGTTTAGACCTTTACACCATTTGATGTTTCGACCTTTACACCATTTGATGTTTCGACCTTTACACCATTTGATGTTTAGACCTTTACACCATTTGATGTTTAGACCTTTACATCATTTGATGTTTCGACCATTACACCATTTGATGTGTAGTCCATTACACCATTTGATGTTTAGACCTTTACACCATTTGATGTGTAGTCCATTACACCATTTGATGTTTAGACCTTTACACCATTTGATGTTTAGACCTTTACACCATTTGATGTTTAGACCTTTACACCATTTGATGTTTAGACTTTTACACCATTTGATGTGTAGACCATTACACCATTTGATGTTTAGACCATTACACCATTTGATGTTTAGACCATTACACCATTTGATGTTTAGACCATTACACCATTTGATGTGTTGACCATTACACCATTTGATGTTTAGACCATTACACCATTTGATGTGTAGACCATTACACCATTTGATGTTTAGACCTTTACACCATTTGATGTTTAGACCTTTACACCATTTGATGTTTAGACCTTTACACCATTTGAAGTTTAGACCTTTACACCATTTCAAGTTTAGACCTTTACACCATTTGATGTTTAGACCATTACACCATTTGATGTTTAGACCATTACACCATTTGATGTTTAGACCTTCACACCATTTAACGTTTAGACCTCTACACCATTTGATGTTTAGACCATTACACCATTTGATGTTTAGACCATGACACCATTTGATGTTTAGACCAGGACACCATTTGATGTGTAGACCATTACACCATTTGATGTTTAGACCATTACACCATTTGATGTTTAGACCATTACACCATTTGATGTGTAGACCATTACACCATTTGATGTTTAGACCATTACACCATTTGATGTGTAGACCATGACACCATTTGATGTTTAGACCTTTACACCATTTGATGTGTAGACCATTACACCATTTGATGTTTAGACCATTACACCATTTGATGTTTAGACCATTACACCATTTGATGTGTAGACCATTACACCATTTGATGTTTAGACCATTACACCATTTGATGTGTAGACCATGACACCATTTGATGTTTAGACCTTTACACCATTTGATGTTTAGACCATTACACCATTTGATGTGTAGACCATGACACCATTTGATGTTTAGACCTTTACACCATTTGATGTTTAGACCTTTACACCATTTGATGTTTAGACCTTTACACCATTTGAAGTTTAGACCTTTACACCATTTGATGTTTAGACCTTTACACCATTTGATGTTTAGACCTTTACACCATTTGATGTTTCGACCTTTACACCATTTGATGTTTCGACCTTTACATCATTTGACGTTTCGACCATTACACCATTTGATGTTTAGACCTTTACACCATTTGATGTGTAGTCCATTACACCATTCGATGTTTAGACCATAACACCATTTGATGTTTAGACCATTACACCATTTGATGTTTAGACCTTCACACCATTTGACGTTTAGACCTTTACACCATTTGATGTTTAGACCTTTACACCATTTGATGTTTAGACCTTTACACCATTTGAAGTTTAGACCTTTACACCATTTGATGTTTCGACCTTTACACCATTTGATGTTTAGACCTTTACATCATTTGATGTTTCGACCATTACACCATTTGATGTGTAGTCCATTACACCATTTGATGTTTAGACCTTTACACCATTTGATGTGTAGTCCATTACACCATTTGATGTTTAGACCTTTACACCATTTGATGTTTAGACCTTTACACCATTTGATGTTTAGACCTTTACACCATTTGATGTTTAGACCTTTACACCATTTGATGTTTAGACCATCACACCATTTGATGTGTAGACCATGACACCATTTGATGTTTCGACCTTTACAGCATTTGATGTGTAGTCCATTACACCATTTGATGTTTAGACCTTTACACCATTTGATGTTTAGACCTTTACACCATTTGATGTTTAGACCTTTACACCATTTGATGTTTAGACCTTTACACCATTTGATGTTTAGACCTTCACACCATTTGAAGTTTAGACCTTTACACCATTTGATGTTTCGACCTTTACACCATTTGATGTTTCGACCTTTACACCATTTGATGTTTAGACCTTTACACCATTTGATGTTTAGACCTTTACATCATTTGATGTTTCGACCATTACACCATTTGATGTGTAGTCCATTACACCATTTGATGTTTAGACCTTTACACCATTTGATGTGTAGTCCATTACACCATTTGATGTTTAGACCTTTACACCATTTGATGTTTAGACCTTTACACCATTTGATGTTTAGACCTTTACACCATTTGATGTTTAGACTTTTACACCATTTGATGTGTAGACCATTACACCATTTGATGTTTAGACCATTACACCATTTGATGTTTAGACCATTACACCATTTGATGTTTAGACCATTACACCATTTGATGTGTTGACCATTACACCATTTGATGTTTAGACCATTACACCATTTGATGTGTAGACCATTACACCATTTGATGTTTAGACCTTTACACCATTTGATGTTTAGACCTTTACACCATTTGATGTTTAGACCTTTACACCATTTGAAGTTTAGACCTTTACACCATTTCAAGTTTAGACCTTTACACCATTTGATGTTTAGACCATTACACCATTTGATGTTTAGACCATTACACCATTTGATGTTTAGACCTTCACACCATTTAACGTTTAGACCTCTACACCATTTGATGTTTAGACCTTTACACCATTTGATGTGTAGACCTTTACACCATTTGAAGTTTAGACCTTTACACCATTTGATGTTTCGACCTTTACACCATTTGATGTTTAGACCTTTACATCATTTGATGTTTCGACCATTACACCATTTGATGTGTAGTCCATTGCACCATTTGATGTTTAGACCTTTACACCATTTGATGTGTAGTCCATTACACCACTTGATGTTTAGACCTTTACACCATTTGATGTTTAGACCTTTACACCATTTGATGTTTAGACCTTTACACCATTTGATGTTTAGACCTTTACACCATTTGATGTTTAGACCATCACACCATTTGATGTGTCGACCATTACACCATTTGATGTTTCGACCTTTACACCATTTAGTGTGTAGACCATTACACCATTTGATGTTTAGACCTTTACATCATTTGATGTTTCGACCTTTACACCATTTGATGTGTAGTCCATTACACCATTTGATGTTTAGACCTTTACACCATTTGATGTTTAGACCTTTACACCATTTGATGTTTAGACCTTTACACCATTTGATGTTTAGACCTTCACACCATTTGATGTTTAGACCTTTACACCATTTGATGTTTAGACCATTACACCATTTGATGTTTAGACCATTACACCATTTGATGTTTAGACCTTTACACCATTTGATGTTTAGACCTTTACACCATTTGTTGTTTAGACCTTTACACCATTTGATGTTTAGACCATTACACCATTTGATGTTTAGACCTTTACACCATTTGATGTTTAGACCTTTACACCATTTGATGTTTCGACCTTTACATCATTTGATGTGTAGTCCATTACACCATTTGATGTTTAGACCATTACACCATTTGATGTTTAGACCTTTACCCCATTTGATGTTTAGACCTTTACACCATTTGATGTTTAGACCTTTACATCATTTGATGTTTAGACCATTACACCATTTGATGTTTAGACCATTACACCATTTGATGTTTAGACCATTACACCATTTGATGTTTAGACCATTACACCATTTGATGTTTAGACCATTACACCATTTGATGTTTTGACCATTACACCATTTGATGTTTTGACCATTACACCATTTGATGTTTAGACCATGACACCATTTGATGTTTAGACCAGGACACCATTTGATGTGTAGACCATTACACCATTTGATGTGCAGACCATTACACCATTTGATGTTTCGACCTTTACACCCTTTGATGTTTAGACCATTATACCATTTTAATGTGTAGACCATTACACTATTTGCCCTTCACACCATCACACCATTTGACTTTTTTTTCTTTTTTTTTTGTATACAGGATCGAGGCTAGTGAAAGAGCTAACATTTATCACACACACAAAAAAAAATCAAACAGACAGACAAAACATATAATAAGGGTAGAGGTAGACAAGATGGGGAGAGAAGGGGAAGCACAGAAACACAACATTTGAGAGCAGGGACATCGGGAGATCTGTGGGAGGGCTTGGGGGGAGGAGGCGTGGGAAGGGGGGCGGGGGTGGGAGAAGTATAAAACACAAGGCCACTGCAAGGTCTTCCAGGAAGGAAGTTGGTATTTGAAAAAAGTGCATCTGGGATGAAATTAGCAGGGGTAGAAAAGATCAAGGTTTTGGATGGGGGAAGATAAGAGATGGTGGTGAACAGCTGTTTTAAAGACCTGGAGGGAGGAGTGGGATTGAAGAGAGTGAGGGAGTTTGTTGCACAGGCGGGAGAAAAGAGGAATGAAGGATTGAAGGTGAGCAGAGAGTCTTGATTTTGGCAGTTTAACCATAAGAGGGTTGCAGGCAGATCTTGTGTGACCTGCAGGAATATTTAGGGGACAGAGCCCAGAGACAGCTGGGGGAGCAAGGCCGGAGAGGAGTCGGTAGAAGACAGAAAGACCACCAACCTGCCTGCGGTGAGTAAGTGAAAGGCCCTCGGAGTTAGCTTCATCGCGGGAGATTCCAATGATTCTGAAAGCTTTGGTTTCAACAGCGTGAAGCCGGGCTAGGTGTGAGGCAGGAGCACCGGCCCAGAGGGGAGAACAGTATTCCATTGAGCTGCGGATGAAAGCCTTGTATGTGGTGAGGAGCTCAGGTGTGCCAAGGAAGGACTTCGCACGATGGAGGATGCCCAGTCGGCGACTGGCTTTGGAGGCCAGATTTGAAATGTGGTTTTCCCAGGAAAGATCATGGCAGATAGTGAGACCCAAAAGCTTGAGTGACAGAACTTCTTGGAAAGGATTATTCAGAAAGTGGATGGGAGGGTTGTCCAGTCGGTCTTTTCGGAGAGGCATCGTAAGAGTGTGAGATTTGTCAGGATTGAAAGACATGTTCCACTTGTTTGCCTAGTCTGTGATTTTGTCCAGGTCTGCAGGGAGTGAGGAGGCTGCAGACTGCCGATCTGAGGGATGAGGAATGGAGCGGCAGAGAGTGGAGTCATCAGCAAAGAGATAGAGAGGATTTTCAAGAGAGTCAGAGAGATCATTGATGAAGACCAGAAAAAGCACAGGCCCCAGAACACTGCCTTGGGGAACTCCAGCCTGAACAGGAAGGGGAGATGAGAGAAACCCATTCAGGGCCACACGTTGACTACGACTAGAGAGGAAGTCCGCAAGCCAAGCGTGGAGATTTCCATGGATACCATTGGAGGAGAGTTTGGTGAGCAGAGCGGAGTGCCAGACCGTATCGAAGGCACGTGATATGTCAAGGGAGACAGCTCTAATTTCCTGTTTGGCATTGAGGACCTCCATCCATTGTTGAGA